>NC_083414.1:34045592-34347020 GCF_020745735.1 Hemiscyllium ocellatum
GAATTGAAGGAAAAGTTACTGAGGATGAGGACTAATTCAGCAAGGTGGAGGAAGGTATTGGTGGGGGGATGAGGAGCTGGCTGAGTCTAGTGAAGCGTAAACAACTGAGCTGCCTGCACACAGTCGGTGTGGGGTGTGCACATGCACAAATCTGCTGTTTCTTCTTGTCCCTAACTGAGGATGTTGTCGTGGTGGTGATCATTCAGAAATCACTGGAGTCAGGGAGGGTCCCAGAGGATTGGAAAATGGCTAACCTAACATCTTTAAGAGGGAGGGAGGCAGAAAATGGAAAATTATAAGTCAGTTAGTCTGACCTCAGTCTTTGCTAAAATTTTAAGAGTCCATTATTGAGGACGAGATCGTTGAATACTTGGAAGTGCATGCTAAAACAGGGCTGAGTCAGCACAGCTTCGACAAGGGGAGGTCATGCCTGACAAATCAGTTGGAATTCTCAGAGCATGTCAGACAAAAGGAGAGCCTACAGAGCATTCTGCTGCAGTCATTGAGTGCATTTAAGACAGAAAAAGATAGGTTCTAGATTAGGAAGGGGATCAAGAGTTACAGGAGAAGGCAAGAGATTGGGGTTTCTCTTTGATCGAATGGAGGAGCAGACGTGAGGCTAATTAGCCTAATTTCTGCTCCTATACCTTATAGTCGTATTAGCAACCTTCACATGCATATATCCAAAGCCTCAAATAAATAAATTCCAAATTCAAGGCAAAATATTCTAAAATGGTAAAATTATTGCAAAATGATTTCTTAGCATCAAAAACACATGCAGTAATTTTCCATGGATTTTCATACGGAACGTTACCAGCACCCCCTCAAGGAAGCGATCTCATTTTGCACCAATAAATCATGCATTTCATTAAACCATCCATAAATTATCATATTCTAATATCTTAAACCCCGAGGCAGATAGTTAAAATATTTTTTAAAACATTCCATCATTAATTTAACACTAGTTCATTGAAGGGAGAGGAAACAAGCCATCAATTTTTATTTCTGCAACAATTTTAAAACTTTCACAACTTTTCCTATTTGTAAATCATGTTTACCTGTCATGTCCTCGCAGTCCAAGATCCCAAACACACCTTCCAGGTGAAGCAGTGATTTATGTGCACTTCTTTCAATCTAGTTTACTGTCTTCACTAATCACAATGCAGTCACCATTAGAATTGTGAGACCAAGTGCAGACTAGCAGCTGCATTCTCTGTATCTCTCTCCATTTCTGTAGCTGATCTATTTTCTAGCATTCACAATTACCATTAGCAACTATTTAACATCCATAATTCGCCTTTCGCATTCCCTCAGCAGTTTCTGTTCTACTTGTTCCTTTATAGCCTTTGTCAACAGTATAAAAATCATCTTTTTCAGTTCGAAGGAAAGTCATTGGATGTGAAACATCAACTTCGTATCTTTCCCCACAAATACCTAGTAAGTTTCTACAGCATTTTGTTTTTATTTCAGATCTTCAGCTTTTATTTACGCTCATGGAACAACCACTTTTGTTCTTGTTTCTTTCAGACTAGACCATAGATTCATTTTAAAACAAGCAAACCTTTTTCTGTTATTTATAAAATGATATTTACATTTTCCCTTTCATCCAGGTGTTGCATAATGCTGACACTCAATATTTACGTTGTGCTTGAAGATGAAGCACAAACCACAGTCTAATGGCATACGCTGCTTAAATCTATACTGCAACACAAAAATCTATTCCTGATAAAACAAGATTTTTTTTTCAAATTGTGCTATGATGAAGTACACAAGTGACTTTAGCACAGAAATATGCTTTATGATTAAATTCTGCAAAGATTCTTGTGAAAAATCAGCAACCTGAAATTTTCAGTGTCAATCCTTACAGTTGCTCCCTGTGCACCTGGGCAAAGTCCGCCATTTCCTGGTTAATTTCAGGTTTGCAGCATCTGCACCTGCTTTTTTTGGAGCCAGTAATAAAATGGAACGAAACAAAAAGGAATAATTAGAATTACCTCAGTAACCCTATGCCTAGACTCTACATAAATTGTTAAAGGACCACAGCTACATGATCTCCTGGCCATCCTACCCCAAGTGCCCAAAGATCTAATGATTGAGTATCCACCTGTTTATTCTCATGAAAGCTCATGGCAGAAACCCACAGCTTGGACAGATATCCTCCTCGAATCGAAGAACAGCCAATAATGGGATAGTTGGATGTCCAGAAATGATACATTTTATAATGAATGTTAATCGATAAATAATGGTGCTAATTTGGCAATAAATAATTTTATTTTCAAATTACAGCAAATCTCAACTTGGATGAGACTGTGTATGTAACATGCTTTAATATATTCCACACTTCTCTTATTCTGGACCAATTGAAAAGTCACTGTTACTGTAGTTTACACTGAATTCTAATATTGCTAATGTCTATTTTTGCTTTGGCTCACATTGTGAAGAGAAAATGCTATAAACAATATATTTTCAAAAATAATTTATTAACTTTGCCACATAAAACATAAAAGACACAAATTAGGGCATTATGCTGATTACATACCGATAGGACTCAAAACTCAGGTTTAACTTTGCCTAAATCCAGAATTTGGAGGTGCCGGTGTTGGACTGGGGCAGACAAAGTTAAAAATCACACTATGCCTGGTTATACTCCAACATGTTTATTTGGAGGCACTAGGTTTCGAATCACTGCTCCTTCATCAGGTGGTTGTGGAGTGTAAGATCATAAGACACAGGATTTATAGCAAAAGGGTTGCGGTGTCATGGAGCTGTAATGATATATTAAATAAATTTAAATTAAGTTTTCATCTTTTAAAATGGGATATGCTAGCTTGGGCTCTTTAATATGTAAATCCCAGAACTCCTTTTAAGTTAGATTCTCCAGATAGCATTAGCTTTTCGAACAACAGGTGCCATGCCCAAAATGTCAGTTCTCCTGCTCCTTGGATGCCTCCTGACCAGCTGGGCTTTTCCAGCACCACACTTTTGACTCTAATTTCCAGCATCTGCAGTCCTCACTTTCGCCATCTCAGCTCAGACAATGCATTGAAGGTGTGAGCTTAAAGTCTCTCTGTGTCCCAATGTTGAGTCAGACTGGTTCTATTTCTAAAGTGGGATTTAGAGAATCTTACATGGATTTAATCCATGTAAGATTCTCTAAATACCACTTTAAAAATAGAACCAGTCTGACTCAACACTGGTACAGACAGACAGACTTTAAGCTCACACCTTTAATACACTGTCTGAGCTGAGATGGCACCTATTGTTAGTAAGGCTAAAGCTTTCTTGAGAATGTAACTTAAAAGGAGTTCTGGAATTGACATATTTAAAAAACTGAAACTAATATATCCAATTCTAAAAGATGAAGGACTTAATCTAAATTTGTTTAATATACCATTACACCTCCATGACACACTAACCCTTTTGTTATAAATTCTGTCTCTTATGATCTTGAGCTCCACAGCCTCCTTAAGAAGAGCAGTGCTTCAAAAGCTAGTGCTTCCAAATAAACATGTTGGACTATAACCTGGTGTTGTGTGATTTTTAACTAAATCCACAAATCATAGTTTAATTTCAATGCATTCTATCAAATATAACAAATCCTTTTAAACATCCATGAAGTGTTATGCAATGCTTTCACTGTTCAAAGGAACAAGCACTAAGGTTGCCATAAAATGAAATGTCTACCTGACTCGCAAAAAGCAACAAAATATGCTAACAGCAATTTGCTGTTTAAATTAAAACTTAATTCCCCAAAAAAAGGTCCATATCTGAAGCGTCAATTAGTTAGATCAGTTGTATATAATACTGAAGTTTGATGGGTCTATCTGACAAAGTCATTTGCTCTGCTGCAATAATACTTCATAATGATCTTTCAATAGCATAACACTGGTGTAGCCATCTGCCACTAATTCACTTCGCTAAGAAAGAAATTCACAATAATTTCATCCTTTGTACAATTATCAAAAGAGAAGAAAACATGCTAAATTTGTCCAGTTTTGAGGTCCAAAAATTTATTTAATGTGGTTGGCTGCTTAGCCTGCTAGGGATTCTGCCCATATTTAGCCCTCGAACTAAATTAATACTGGGAAAGGATGAAACCATGCCGCAGAGATCAAAAGATCTCTGAGAAGATTTCTTCAAAGTTAATGGTAATCGTTTCATCACTGACTGCCAAGCTCTGACCAAGTGTACACTGAAAGATCAGTGGCAAACTGAGTGTGTTAATTTTAAAAACAGAAAACATTTCCGCAAAAACTGTAAAGTCTACCTTTGTGGAGTACTAGGTATCAGTGTTTGGTGCGGGTGTTGAACCACTGCAATTTGGCATCTATAGGGAGCAATGATTGATTAATTAGATGTTGGCTCAGAACTCACTAAGGGCAATGCTGGCAATGTGCAACAGAAATTAAATCATTAATCCCATGAATTCCCCCATTGGCCATTTTTTTTTAAAATAAGAACTATTTTGAATACACCACAGTAAATGTAGCAATGAATCAGAAGTGACTTGGCTAATGATCATATTACAAACCCATAACACTATAATCGCACTCAGGCAAAAAAGTATTTTGAGTGGATATTTAAAAATTTTAAAAATGTAAATAATGCAGCTTAAAAAATATTTAAATCTATCTTTTAATTTATTTGTTGGAGCCCCTTTCTATTAATGTTACACAAACAATGCAAACACAGAGGACTGTAGTCTTCACAAATAATCTATAGTCCCTGTCCTAGTGAAAGTTTAACTGTACAAAATCTGAATCTTCTGACATGGGCTGTCATCCCCATTTTGTCCACTTACCTTTTATACAGACTTCCAATGGAGGAACAAGTCTAGCAAGCCACACAAGCAGCATTAGAAAGCATGCTTGTTTTATTATGTTAAAAATCACACAACACTAGGTTATAGTCCAACAAGCTTAATTGGAAGCACTAGCTTTCAGAGTGCTGCTCCTTTATCAGGTGGTTGTTTTGTGCTGTATTCCACATTTAACGGTCAAAAAGCACTTTTGACAGCTGAGAGAAGGTAAATGTGTAAGTTCAAGGAAAGGGATAAACTGAGAAACAACAGATCTGGGAAAATGTGTTTTGAAAGGTGTTTAGATGTGTACTGGAGTGCCAGGTCAGTGAGGGGTTTACAGGTTGTAAATAAGTGAGTAAGAGTATAGTGTGGTCAGTTAGCTGTCCAAGGTCAGGGGGTGGAGGGTAAGACTCATTCAGGAATACAGTGTTGTAAAAAAAAGTGTGATTGGGGTTCAACCGATGAGCTGGGGGCAGGGAGAAGCAATGTTAGAGTTAATCAAGAGTTACAGCAGGTTTTCATTTTCTAACGTTTCCAGGATAACTCTGATGATAAATAAGTCAGAGTCCTCTACAGTCTCCAATTCTAATGCACAGTTGGGAGCTTTCTCCCCAACCCCCAGAGGGTTCCAGGCACCAAGTAATTGCCCCGTGAAAAGTTAAACTTTGCCAAGTACCTGGACTGAGATTGTTGTTGATGTCGCATGCAGCGTTCAGGATGAAGATCACCATAGATCTGCACAAGCACTCGGGTGAGTACAATGGCACTGCTTTTGTAGATGTGGCTGGATTATGTACCAAGACAGAATAATCAAACCTTCAAGTATTAATAATAGCCCAAAATGGTGCGCTGTTACCCTAAGGTTTGAGTATTTGGTGGGTAAAGTCTTCCAGAAGGCCAGGGTGCAGAGACACTGAACTCTGAAATGGAGCCAACAGGTAGGATTCATGCAGGCCAGAAAGTCCAACAAAATATGAGGCACACAACCACAGTTTAGCTATCTTTGAATTAATTTATGTTGTACATTGGACTTATAACAAAGTAAGGAAGCAGGTGAATGCATGAGTTAACACAAACTTTCTTGGACGACTGAAAACACTTCTGGGGAAAAAAAGGCAGCTTTACACAGAGATCATTTTGACCTAAACCAAATACATACATACAGCTTGGTCCAATTAGGATAAAACAAAACATTTGGGAAGGATAAGCTATGGAATCTGGGGGAGGAATGGGAGGAATCATGTGGATACAACAAGGGGGACAAGGAATGAACTCTGTCATACAAACATTCAAGCCAGCAGCAAAAGTGAAAAAAAAGGATGAGAGCTAGGAGACAAAATTCTTGGAGTTACTGAAACCTTATGCATAGGACTGTATAAATATCATAAAGGATTGAAGAAATAAAGGGATGGAGTGCCAGCCAAGAGGAACAAACTAGGTATTAGCACAAAAGATTGTACAGATAGATTTGGAATAGCTAACAAAAATGATCAAAGTATATTTCAGGTCACTACAGAACAACATGGGGAAGTAGTATACATGCCATTCTACTACAGCTTTGATCGTAATCAAAGGGAACTTCAATCTTTCCAAAACAGACTAGGACTTGCATTGAAGACAATCTTGTGTGAAAGTGTTTACTGAAGTAATTCTGAAACTGATCATATAAGAAGGGAATAGTGGAAGGTTTTAGGAAGCTGAAAGAAAATAAGACTAGGCAATACTCAGTCAATATGCTGGCATAGGCAGCTAAGCATGAAGTAAATGCTGTCATAATAATCTTTCAAAACTCATTGGAATCAGATCCAACACTCCAAATGATCAGATTTTACTAATTATGACACTTTATTTTTAAAAAAATTGAACAAATCTGGTCGGCATGGACGGGTTGGACCAAAGGGTCTGTTTCCATGCTGTACATCTCTATGATTCTATGATTCTAAGTATTAATCTTCAACTTATAGTTCTGCAAGTGGGGAAACTTGAAGACTTTAAACATAACAGATTTGGAGAGTAAGAACAGGACATAGGTATTACCTGACTGGATTTTCAGAGGTATTAACATTGACAAACATTACTAACTGATTTTAAGGATCCCCATCAATCTATCCCCTCAGCATTCTCCTTGTTTCTAGAAGACAGCCCCAGCTTATTTTGAATGATTAATTCACACCTACAATCAATGACACATGTAAAAAATCCCTTCTCCCCGCCCCAACATCCTACTTATAGCCCACTCCCAAAAGGAGCACTTTCCAAGGTGTCTTAAGTTTGAGGTCAACATCAAATTGCACATTGTGGGCAATGGTGTCAACATGAGATAATCTAGATGATCTGGAAAAGCTACATCAATGGCTGAAGTGATGTCAACAGAATCGTGAAAAGTCCATACATTAGATTTGGAAGAGGTTACTAAAGTTATTATTTCAGTATTGGCAGGTGGTGACAAAAATAAATTATTGCAACATAACTATTTTGTGAAGTTATGAATCGAAGATAGCACTTAAGTTCTATCTGGCCTTGCTGAGATTGTAACTGGAATGAGGTGTTTGATTTTCTTACAAGAAAAATGAAACAAAAAGCATTAAAGTCCAGAGAAGATTTACGAGAAGTATGCACAATAAATGAGTTCAAGTCAACACTTAAACTTTATACTTATTGTAGAACTCAACGGCTAAATTCAATTAAAGTGAGGACAGTACATCTAAATTCTGAGGCAGTTGTAACGCAGTGGTAATGTCACCTATCTCTGGGTTCAAGTCCTATCTGCTCCAGGTGTGCAATAACATTGGAAAATGTCCCGTTTGAAATTTTGAATTTATAAATAGATATTTCCAATGCTTATCAAACTTCAAAACTAAACAATATTGCATTGCAAATTATCATCTTAAATTGACAAACACTAACAATGAAAAAAAGTAACTGAGCCAGAACACCCTTGCAGTTATAAAAGATTGTGGTTCACAATGCTTGGGATTCTTACTCTATTCCAAGAATATGGACAGACAGGCCAAATGCTGAGAGATATAAATCAGCAGAAAACTGTTCCCAAACAAAACTCAATCAAATGCATATTTTACAAAACTGTCATGGTATGGCAGTATACGTGTATGGAACTTTATGACCAATAACAAATCCTGACATTGGAATGTAGAGCAAATGGTGTCACCACATGAAATGGGGTGGGCAGGGAGTAGAAGTGTGAAATCAAAATTATCGAGGTCATCTAAATGGTGTGCAGCCTACTGGGGGGTGAGGTTCATCAATTAAGGAGGTGGGTTTCCATGGCACTAGTCCAGAGGTCAGAGTGCTTTCGAAAGACAAGCAATGCTAAAGCAGCAAGGGCACCTCCATTTTAGGTGCCTTTGTTGAGGTTGGCAATTATTTGCTTCCCACCCTTCCACCTCAAAATCAAGCAGGATAGCCCATGCAGGAAGCTGGGGGAGACAACCACTGAAGCACTTCCAGCAGCATTGCCAGGTTCTGCCTTCACCATTGATGGTCCCATGTAGTTCATGCTTCAGATGATGTGGAAAATAGACATTAATTGGTTTTTCAATTATTCAAATTAGCTATAAGCCTCAGGTTAAGGGGCTGACACAGCTTTACGACATTTCAATTGCCCAGCCTTGTTGCAGGATTGGGAATGCAGTACATAGAACATAGAACATTACAGCACAGTACAGGCCCTTCGGTTCTCAATGTTGCACCGCCCTGTCATACTAATCTGAAGCCCATCCCACCATTCCATGTACGTCCATATGCCTGTCCAATGACAACTTAAATGCACTTAAACTTGTCAAATCTACTACCATTGCAGGCAAAGAATTCCATACCCTTACTACTCTCTGAGTAAAGGAACTACCTCTGACATCTGTCTTATACCTATCTCCCCTCACTTTAAAGTTGTATCTCCTCGTGTTTGCCGTTCCCATACTTGGGAAAAAGGCTCTCCCTGTCCACCCTATCTAACCCTCTGATTATCTTGCATGTCTCCATTAAGTCACCTCTCAACTACATCTCTCTAACGAGAACAGCCTCAAGGCCCTCAGCCTTTCCTCATAAGGCATTCCTTCCATACCAGGCAACATCCTAGTAACTCTCCTCTGCACCCTTTCCAAAGCTTCCACATCCTTCTTATAATACGGTGACCAGAACTGTACACAATACTCCAAGTGTGGCCGTACCAGAGTTTTGTACAGCTGCAGCATAACCTCCTGATTCCGGAACTCAATCCCTCTATTAATAAAGGCCAAAATACTGTATGCCTTCTTAACAACCCTGTCAATCTGGGTGACAACTTTCAGGGATCTGTGTACATGGACACCGAGATCTCTCTACTCATCTACACTCCCAAGAATCTTACCATTAGTCCAGTACTTTGCATTACAATTACTCCGTCCAAAGTGTATCACCTCACACTTGTCCACATTAAACTTCATTTGCCACCTCTCAGCCCAGCTCTGCATCCTACTACATCCTTTATCACTATTCACAACTCCACCGACCTTAGTGTCGTCTGCAAATTTACTAGCTCACCCTTCTAAGCCCTCATCCAGGTCATTTATAAAAATTACGAACAGCAGTGGACCCAACACCGACCCTTGCGGTGCGCCGCTAGTAACTGGACACCAAGGTGAACATGTTCCATCAACTACAACTCTGTTTTCTTTTAGCAAGCCATTTACTGATCAGTAGTCCAACATCTTTTAAAAATGTGGATTTCTCCTAAATTAAGCTCAAGTTTTTAAAAAAAAATTAATTCTGTGGAATTTAATGAAATAAAATGGCACAAGTCCAACTGAAATTGCAGTGCAATAGCCCAACTAATGCCTCAGTTAGTTTTCATTAAGTAGCTGAGGCACTTTTCAAGTGTTTTTGTGGTGCAGTGGTGGTGTCCCTACCTCTGAGCCAAGTGACCCAAGCTGTGTCAGAACGCATCTCACTGATTTTTTGAACCAAGCTGTTCAGAGATGTAATTAAATATCTCTGGAACAGGAAGGAGTTGAACCCAGGTGTCTCAGTCCAAGGTAGGGACACCAGCTCTGCACCACAAAACGATCCTGCAGAACACATCTGAATGGGTTGGTTAAAAATATCTACAGTTGTGGCACAAAAAAAAACTGGATCAGTCTTAGGCTTAATTCTTAATCTGTTGAGCTTTCTCATTTCAGAGTAGCAGGATCACCTAATAGACTTCCTTGCTCTAATCACCACCTAATGGTCCCCATTAGAAATGCATGCACATGAAAATCATGAAGACATCAGGAGTTAAGCGTCAGAATAATTATAGCACAGGAAGAAGCTGTGCACCCCATTGTGTACACACCAATCATCATTCATCTATTCTCACCTGTTTTCCAGCACTTGGCCTGAAATCCTACAGCATTTCAAATTTCTAAACATTTCTTAAATATCTGATGGCTCCTGCCTTTACCAGCTTCTTAGGCAGTGAGCTCCAGATACCCATAGCTCCCTCAGTGAAAAATCATTTCCTCAACTACTCTCTAAAATGTCTGCACCTTTTCTTAAAACGGCACTCCCTGGTTATTGACCTCTCCACTAAAGGAAGATGTTTCTTCCTATCTACTGTCTATGCCCCTTAGAACTTTGTATCTCTCAACATATTGCCCCGCAGCCTTCTCTAGTCTAAGGATACAACTTACCCAGGCCCTCTTCATCGCTGAATCACACCTGCTATTGCTCATGAATCTCTTCTGCAGCTCCTCTGCTGCAATTACACCTTTCTTATAATGTAGCTACCAGAACGACACACACCACTCCAGCTGTGGCCTGAATCACACTGCATACAGCTCCATCACATCCTCCTTGCTACTGTACTCAATAGGAGAAAGTGAAGACTGCAGGTGCTGGAGATCAGAATCAAGAGTGTGATGCTGGAAAAGCACAACAGGCCAGGCAGCATCCAAGGAGCAGGAGAATCAATGTTTCGGGCAGGAGCCCTTCATCAGGAACTATACTCAATACCCTGGGTTGCTTAGCCTCTCGCAGTTACATCGCCAGCCAGTATTGTCAATTCAAATATTAAAGATTACATTAAATTCAAATATTAAAGATTCCTGAAGATGCTGCCTGACCTGCTGCGCTTTCCCAGCAACACATTTTCAGCTATTAAAGAAAACAACCAGTTTAAAAAGTGGTACTTGAATTCAGAATGTTTTCAATCAAAAAATATAATTTTGGGATGACAGTAATTTACCTATAAGGAGTGCAAAGAAATAAACTGAGTCCATTTCCTTCATGTTGCTGTCAGCCAGAGAGCTCATTTCAGGACTTCCTCACTTATCCCTAATTTTATTACTGAAATTATATTTTCATTTTACTCCATACCTATGGCTAATCTCTAGACACCGTTTGTGGTCCTCTGCACTGGAGAGTTTTTCTGAATAAATCTAAAACTTAAACTTGAAGTCACGAGTAACCGGGAGCTAAAAACCAGGACTGGAGAACTCAGCTGGACTGGCAACGTCTGTGAGTGTGAAACAGTGAGTTAAAAAGTTGAGTCTTAAGAGTCATATCTTGGTTAATGGATGCTGCCAGATCTAAGTTTCTCTCGCACTTCTGTTTTTATTTCAGCTTTCCCGACATCTGCAATATTTTGCTGTCAGTAAAGCAGGAGATGCTTGGGAAGGATTATTAACAATATTTCATTTCAGTGCAACCCTAATCATCAAACCTCTGTCAGTATAGAAAATGCCTTAGAGAAAAAAAAAATCAGCCTTGCACATGTGGAGTTAAGATAATAGATTCCTTTCTCCAAATCCCAAGTTTAAGCTCCAAGTCTGAATGATATTTAAACTCATTTAACCAAAGTGGATCATTAGTGAAATTCAGGCTTGGCAAGTTATTCGGCTAGTTACAATGTTTTAAAATTATATAGTGATCTAACTCTAAATATGGGAGAATAAGGAGAAATACTATTAAGCATGTTCTCCTGCACCATGTATTCACACCTCCTGTTTCACAATCATTGAGTAATGAAATCAGACACAGGGAATTCAGGAGGTCAGATCATCCCATTGACCGAGGAGGCCAAAATAGGATTGCTGAAGCAGAAAAGTTGCACACTTTCTCCCCATATTAAGCAAAGGAGTTAATTGAGAAAGCAAGGTATTTAAACAACTTTACAGCCACAAACAAATACTTTCTGTTAAACATTCTCTCAGGATAAAACACTGCTTACACAAAGCACAAATGAAATTTAAAAGGTTGTATATATTGGTACAGAGCACAGAAATCATCACAAGGGACAAAAATAAATTTTGCCCAAATTTTCTAGAACGTTGTGGACTGGTAGCTGTGGGTGGGGGTGAGGTTGGAGGTTAGGGGTTAATCAGCATTCAGCCGCAACACAGGATCATCTTAAGACTCATAATTGTAACCGGTACTAAAGCACATCTAATGTTTCTCCATTTCCTGCTGAAACCACAGCATACTCACGTACATTAATGTTTTATAAATACTTCTTTCACAGATGGTAATCATTTTGTCAGTTTGTTTACATTTTCGACACCCTGATTTATTGGCACTCCGCTAAACAGCCCTATTAACTAGGTTACTTACAATTATTAGATCCCTTTATGTAGTGTGCAACCAAAAAGTCACGGTGGTCAGACAACATACTTCTTCCTCACTTTTTAACTCCATCAAATATATATGCAATTCATAGACTTCAAAATTTTACTAAAAAACTTAACACAAAAGAAATCTTCATGTACTATCCATTCAATAGTAAACTATATACATACACACAATTATTGATAAAATGCCATGTTTATGCAATTGCATAAAATAAACCTGGCCATTAAATATTAAAAAGATGGGCACCAGATAAATTGTTGGATTTTTGTTGCAAAATCCTGTAATACACTTTTCAGTCCTCTATGCTGTATTGCAAGTCAGCAGGCTGGTCATGCACTCAGAGTGATAGTCTTGACTGTGGGGTTCTACGGTACAGGTGCAGGACAGTAATAGCAAATGATTAATATTTATCAAGGAAAGAAAATTGCAAGAGTAAAGCCTTGCACATTTATATAACTGTAAACTGCAAAATCAAATCTTAAACAGACAGATTTATCATTTGATGATTGGTTTGTTCTCGTCAATCGTTTTGGACAAGAATATTCATTTTATCATCAATACAGACTGGACTATTCATCCAAATACAGATTGTTCTGCTTTTATTGTATTTCCATGGGATTGTGTTGTGTTATTTCTCTGAGACTTAAACAGTTAAGATTTTCACAACATTTACAAAGACAAAATTTCATTCTGATTATATCAGTCATTAAGATTGACCAATTATTTAGTCTGGAAGAGAAGCACTAAAATAGACTAGAGTGATGAATCCTTTCCTTTCACAAAGGGAGGATGAAAACTACAAACAGACTGAGAAATACATTTAAATAAAACAGCAATTTACAGGGCTATAAGCCACATGAAAATGTTTTATATGGTAAGCCACATCCAACAGCTGCAAAACATTGAAACTTTCATTGTATCTCCTTTCATCCTATTCAAACAACATCTTTGTAGAGTAACTACAATTTTAAAACTTTAGGCAGTTCTTGTAATCTGACCTAAGCTCATTTTTATCTGACCCCAATGTTTTCACATCATTAATAAAGAAAGAATCTAAACAGAGGCTACATATACTGGTACAAGAAAAGTTTACATAGCTTCATTTAACCCTCTGAAATCTACTGAAACAATTTGCTGTTCTTCAAGCACATAGTAAAATGCACCCTCGTCTCAGACAATTGTAGCTTAACATTTGTGGAGCAGAACATTTACTTTATTAGATTTGGTAAAGGAATTGTAATTATTCCTTGGCTCAGAGCTTACTCTCGATAATTGTGTTTCTAGAAACTACGACGCACAATAAACCGAAGACATATTTGTTGCTTACTCCAAATATATTTTGATCTAAAATAATATACATTTGTTGACCAGGGTCACGAGTCATTTGGTACAGTCATATACCACTTACGACTGAAATTCTGACTTATGAATTTAAAATAAGAGAAAAAGATTTGTCCATGACTTTAAGACAACTTTTAATTTCACTCATGCCAAGAAAAAAATATATTTGGACTCAGCAACAAATGTGTGTTCAGTTTATTGTGCATCATGGTTCCTAGAAAAAACAAAATTATCAAGAGAAAGCTCTGAGCCATTCAACAAGGAATAATTACAATTCCTTTCGCATATCTAATAAAGTAGGTGTTCTATTCCACAAATGTAAAGCTACAATTGCCTGAGATTAAGGTGCACAACTTGAAGACTGGGAAAATTAAAGAATGGAAATTGAAATATTTAAACATAGTCACAATAAAATTAATGTATACTTATTCTGCTCATTTGTGTTTAAGACTACCAGGCATGTACTAGAATACTTCCCCACATGTGACAACCTGATGCTTTTGATTTGAGTGAGAACAATTTCTAAAACACAATATTTTCTACTCTTGGTTTCCCCCTTACAAGTCTAGTAATTCTCTTCACTCTCCCCCAACCCTCAAAGTTATTTGTGTGAACTGATCGATTAGCCAAGTGTTATATTTCTTCTGTTTACCTAAAAATTCTAGCTTTCAATTTACAATCAACAATCTGGTAAAAAGAAAGTACTTACGAAGGCTGAGAATACGACCAATCATGATTCAGAGGAAAAGTTACTATATAGAAATACACAAATCTGTAGACAGGTTGTTCACAGAATGTGTCTGCTGAGACAAAGCTATTTAATTAATTATAGTCTGATGAAGTATTATAAGGATAATTTACGAGTATACAAGCAACCTGGCAGATGCTCATAGGGCACGTAGCTTCCAAACTACTTCAAATCTATGATTACGGAAGCAGACTTCAACTTGAACAAATGGTGGCTCAAAAGTAATATATTTACCCATAGCTAAACACACCTCAGTATATAGTACAATCCACAGTAAATTATTCTTTTTATGTTGCATTGAGATTCAGAATTCCTACCTTCTCCTCAACCACGAACTATTCAAGTGTTATTCTCTGGAGAAAGCATGATACCAAAATTTACTTTCTCAGCTATGTTATGAAATTTGAAGGGATTCAGAAAAGATTTACAAGATAGTTGACAGGCTTGGAGGGTTTAAACCATAGGGAGAAGCTGAATAGTTGAGGCCATCTTCCTTGGAACATCAGAGGCTGAGGGATGACCTTATAGAAGTTTATAGTGAAAGATGCCATCCTAGCTTCTCATCTAATTCCTTGCTACCATGCTCTAAATCTACCCAAAATGTAAAGCTGCAATACCCTACTCATGTACAGAGTAGGGTATTGCAGCTGGTCTACCCTACATGTGACTCCAGACCTAAAGCAGCATAGTTGACTCTTAACTGTCCTCTAGGCAAGTAGGGATGGAAAATAAATGATGTCCTTTATAACAATTTTCACATCCTATGAACACATTAAAACACAATCTAATCCATTCATTAATTTAAGGATTCAAGTATCAAGTCTTCCTGGCATTTGTGTTGCACGAAAAGTCCCGGTCCTCAGTCTACTGTGTAAACTGAGAGCCCTTAAACAAAGCAGTCATCTTGTTGCCCTCCTTCAAGCTCTCTCAGCACTCTACATCACAATTAAATGTAAGTGCAAGTTCTTGTTGCGACTGGACGACCAGAACTGGATACACTGTTCAAGATGTCAACTTACCAAAGTTTTAGACAAAGAAAGGATAGCATTTATTCTTTCAGATTTAATTTGCACCGATACATCCCAAGATGCTATTTGTTTTTGCATTAATTTTAACAATGGTCATTCACTATAAAGGAGAGACACTTCTCGACCTCAGCAGCTTTTAATAAGCAGCTCTTAAATGTACAAATTTGAAGTAGGTTCTAGCCGGACTGATCACACCAATTTTAAACAAATGTACCTGCCTGATAAAATAAATCTAGCTTTACTTACAATTTATTTTACTCATCCCCAAACCTCAGACTTGCAAATAATGCTGACTCGTGTAGAAATCCACCAGTTAACCCCACACTAAGCCACTAGTGTAAATAATTAGTCTTGCCACCACATCAAAATATTTCCATTTCTTACTGAGCACGTGCCTGTTAAACTACAGGACTCCATTTTATTTAATGGCTTTAGGACGGCACCTTGTCAAAGAGTTTCCAAACTTAAGATATTGAATAGGTTTTCAATGTTCATGACTTTGTAGCTTTCAGAAGCAAATATCCAAGTTTTTGGAACAGGATCTTCTCCAGGAACCATGTTAAAATTCCCAAATAACCTCTTCCTGACTGATTAAGAATGCATTTCTTATAATTCTTTCTCACCATATTTGCAACAAAAATTAAAATAATGGGCCTGCAAATGCCTGCTTCTAACTTATTGCATTTTAAAATTGGTAACTCATGGCACTCCCTCCAGTCTGTGGGGACAATCACAGGCCGTAATGAGTGTGCAAGCATGAGTGAGTTGCTCACAGAGCACAGATCCCAATCTTTTTAAACACAGGTTTACATAAGCATGGTCAATGTATGACATTTTCTCCTGCAAAATCTCTACTTCAGATGTTTAGTTAAAGCATCAACCTTATACTGCATTCTTGGCAATCCAGCACAATCTTCAGTAGTGATGACAGATGCAAAGCAACCAATAAAATCCTTTCATACCCTGCATGCTCACCAGAATCCACCCTGATTGATGCCCTGCAAAGTCCTCAATTCCTGCTGACACCAGATATACATTTACAAAATATCTGACCATTATCATGCCTTCTCACGATCCATTTCTCTCCTGATCATTTGGCGGCTCTGCATCTCTTACTGACTCTAGTTGACTTGGATACTCATCTTATTACCTTTATTTTGTTTAAACCCAAAAATTTACTTGTGCTTTAGCCCAGTTCATCCTAGACATGTTCAGTTCATGAATTTAATAGAGTTATATTTTGTAAACCTATATCCAAAGACGCAGCTGTCTCTGATATGGGCGAAAAAACATTGAATTGAGAGATAAAGAAAAAAATAGAAATGTTTTAAAATTTAATATTCATTTTCTAAACAAAATCTTCACAGCTATTAATGATTCCAAACTAAAGTTGATTTCCAAAGCCAGAAACATTGATAATTAAAGATTACCACTGTTAAGAACAATGCATTAATTAATTTGATTTGGTGTGTATTAAACATGCTTCAACTTCAATGTTCTTGTGGATTCATAGGGATAAGTATGCAGGGCTGGGTTGTTTACAAGCATTTCATTGAGACTTCAAGAATGTGAGGGAACAGCTCAATACGTTAAACAAAACAAGGGTGCAATGACACAGAGGAGGTAGAACAATGCAGAAAATCTGTCAGTATCGTGTCTGCCATAGACTGAAGGACTGCTGTTTAGGGAACTCATGGGGTTTACTTCAAGTCACAATAAGTTTATGTTACAGTTTATTTTAGATGCCTTGTGGAACAAATAATAACTGAAGGAAAAAAAATCTCAAATGCATTTAATAGAGTTACACTTAGTATACTTTAACTCCAAAGGCACCTTAACTCCAAAGAATCTCAAATTCACTGGAAGGAAACAGCAAAAGCATACCAGCCTTTGCATGAAGCCTTAATCCGGAGATTGTGTTGACTCTGCTGAGTTTTGGGTGTTTGTAAGGATAGAAAAAAATGTGAATTTGAATATTTTTTCAAATTAAATCTCTCCAATCTCTCCTTATTTAGTGTTATAGAGTTCATTTTTTTTTTCCTCTTGACAAATGAAGGTTTTCTGATTTTTTTGTTAAACGTACACTGGCAGCTCTTGTGAATCTGTTCAAATAACTAACAAGAAAACCAAAATATTAGGATCTAACAAGGCTAGGTTTGACTCTGGACCAAGCCTGTCCAGTATTAAGATAAAAGCACAGTTTCACAACAGGAGATTTACTTGCAAAGTGCTTAAATACAAGTTAGTATCTGCTTTATACAGGATAGGGCCTTTAACTTTGTCACGTGGAAACAGCGGTACTATTTAATCACACATCTGCTCCTCACCAGACGCTGATACACCATTGCCACATAGCTACTGATAAGTGCTCACCATTATTTTCCCAAAACAAACCTGACCTATTAACTTTGGTCAGTAGGGCAATCCAGTTAAGTTTCCTCAAGCCTTCTGCCATTTTCACATAATGAGCCATAAAGATCTGGGAATAACATTGGTCTGAATGATCATGTTCAGTTTGATAATATAGCAGATTCAATAACAGAGAACTACTACTAAAATTATGAACTTTAAAAATGTAAAAATGAAAATTTGTTTTTGACACAAGGCACAGAGCTCAAGTCAGAGAGTCAGAGTCATAGAGATGTACAACACGGAAACAGACCCGTCGGTCCAACTCGTCCATGCCGACCAGATATCCTAAATAAATCTAGTCCATTTGCCAGCACTTGGCCATATCCCTCTAAACCCTTCCTATTCTTATACACATCCAAGTGCCTCTTAAATGTTGTGATTGTACTAGTCTATGTTACTTCCTCTGGCAGCTCATTCCATACATGCACCACCCTCTGCATGAAAAAGTTATCCCTTAGGTCCCTTTTAAATCTTTCTCTTCTCACTCTAAACCTATGCCCTCTAGTTCTGGACTCCCCCACCCAAAGGAAAAGACCTTGTCTACTTATCCCATCCATGCCTCTCACGATTTTATAAACCTCCATAAGGTCAGCTCTCAGCCTCTGATACTCCAGGGAAAACAGCCCCAGCCTGTTCAGCCTCTCCCTATAGCTCAAACCTCCGTTATGACACGGGGCAAACACTTCTGCTAATTTAAACAGGCACACAGAAAAGCTCACCTTGCCTCATAATCTGCTCAACTACGAGTGACAGAGAACTACCCAAATTCCATTATTTAAAGAAAAAAAAACAATTTATTATTTAACTCCAAAAGAAACATGAAACATCAACTATATGCTCTGTAAGCCTCCTTTGCCTTAACGATTTATCTACCTCCCACTCAACAACAATATACTGATCCGATAAAGCCCCTGTTAATTTACAAAAAGATCAAGTTTTAAAACCAGTTACCATCTTCAGGTGTCGAAGGTCCTCAATCAGTAGTTTCTCTCTAGATCGTTTTCAGTCTTCTGCTGCACAGATTATTCATATGAAAGGGTACCTTTCAAACAGAAGGTCTGCAGGCAGTTTGTATGGCGGTAAGTGCTTTTGGTCTCTCTCGGGCTAACTGTTCAAAATGCCGGCTTTTTATGCCCCAAAACATTGGATCATCTCATTGGTTTATGTCATTAAAACAGTAAGATTCAAATTCTATTGGGTTTTAGTATCTTGGGGTATAGTTTAAGCTAATTGGCTAAATTCAAATTGTTGTGGAAACACAGCAACTCAGCTCAGCTATTTGTTTCACAGCCAAATGATACAGTTTTAAATTTTCCAGCACACTCTGTGCC
Organism: Hemiscyllium ocellatum; assembly: GCF_020745735.1. Classification (NCBI taxonomy): domain Eukaryota; kingdom Metazoa; phylum Chordata; class Chondrichthyes; order Orectolobiformes; family Hemiscylliidae; genus Hemiscyllium; species Hemiscyllium ocellatum. The sequence goes on from NC_083414.1 coordinate 34,064,856, forward strand.
TGCTAGGTGCATGCCAGCTTTCACACTCTCTTAAAGGTACAGTACATGCCTTCAACTTCATAACACCACCAAACACCAGATCTGTACCTTTTGATTGAATTTATGTAAACATTTCATATTTCATGGTAATTTTACATTCACATTATTTTCCCAGATCCTGGTTACGAGAACAAACCCCCAAAGAGGTTGGTGAAAACTGCTTCTTCCAGATCTCAATGTGGCATTTCAGTGACTTAGAATTTTCTAACAGCACCAGGTTGTTGGGTAAATACTTGTTATGATCATTACAATGTGACAAAGCAGTTTTAAATTAGGGGTCACAGCTTTCCATACACAAACCCTTGTACAGATATGCACATAATAACCCTTCATTATTGCAATGAAGCTTTTGTGAACCACAAAAATTCTAGTGTTTCAAAAAGATAAAAGATCCTGATGAATTTTGTCATGATTATATTTTACTAGTGTTGTCAAAACAAAACTATGGCTTCTATTAAATCAGAAAATTTGATCCATATTAAATTTCTTCTTGAACTGAGAACTAAAAGAACTGAACAATAACTACATAAATAGCTGTAATGTATTTATACAACTACATTAAAAACTCTAATAAACATTTATTCACTAGCTCCATAATGTAATAATTAAGCATTAAAATTAGATATAGATCACGTCTCATGCAAAGAATAATTTATGTTAAATTATAGAAAGCCTTGTCCTTCATATTTTATAAGAATAACTTCCACTAATGCAGGAGTATGTTAATCCAGGAGCAGCACACTAGTTTGAGAGGCATAGAAACTATCTTGGTTGCGATGGCCTGTCTTGTTCACATCTTCCATCAGAGAGCCAAACATTGAGTGACAATTAAGCAGATGATGCTACACTGGGCCTCCTTATGGTGCAGTGGTAGCATCCCAATTTCTGGAGTGAGAGGCCCACTTGCTCCAGTGGTGTATAATAGCATTTCTGAACAGGATGATTAGCTAAATATGTTAATTTTTTTTTAGAAAGCACCCTGTAAAACAAAAATAAACAAACATTCCGATCTTTCCATCAATTCAGGAACTCAATAGCTTATGTCTCAAAGATAGTCCCTTTTTTCCAAAAGCTGTTCCTTGGCTGAAGGATACTTTGTCCTTGATTTTTTTCCAGAGGGGTAATAAACCCAGCCGGGCTCCAATCAGTCTGGTTTGGTACAGAGATGAAAAGGATTTTGAGGACCTTTTGTTTATATGTAACAGATAAGACTTCAGGTCAAAGTGGTCATGTTTTAGAAGTGACCTGGATAATGAAAGGGAGTGAGAGTGTGTGTTACTGGAAAAGCACAGAAGGTCAGGCAGCATCAGAGCAGCAAGAAAATCAATGTTTTGGGCCAGAGTCCTTCCAGCAACACACACAACTCTTATCTCCAGCATCTGCAGACCTCACTGTTTCCCAATGATAGGGAGTGGTCAGCTCTCTAACTGAGCAATTTAGTTCAGTCTTGAACTGGTGAGGAGTTCAACAGTGAGTTGTGTGGAAACTCTCTCTTACAGCCCTTCAATTTCAACCTGTAAGCATGCATTTCATTTATACTGGGTTTTAAAGGGAGTTTGCTTATTGGGACAGTTGTGTATATTCAGAGCAAAATAATTAAGTCTGGTTTGGATTGACTGAGTTCTGTAGGGATGTTTTATTCTGTTCTTTGTGTTTTCTGTGTAAAGTTGTGAATAAACTTCTGTCTGTTTTAAAATCTAGTAGTCAACCTAGCTAACTTACTCCGGGTAATGTTCACTGTACACTTACTGAAACAAATTTCAAAGTTATGGTCTGGTACTGTCTGCTTAAGAATGTCTTGAGTGGTATAGTCTAGTCCATAACAGTTCGTCTGGTCACTGCTGGTGGGTTCACTGTATCGTCGAATTCTCTATTCCTGAGATGCTGCCTGGCCTGCTGTGCTTTGACCAGCAACACATTTGCAGCTGTGATCTCCAGCATCTGCAGACCTCATTTTTTACTCACTGTACAGGGAGCACTACAAACAAATCCTGGTGTATTTGTTCTCTTCTGCAGTCAATGAAACAAGTATCTGGCTGGGGGGGTGCCGGGGACAGACTTCTCAGACTCAACACCTGCCATCGCTGTTGGTTTGAATTTGTCGGTGTTAGACCAGGTGAGATGCATTAGCTTTCGGAGCGCTGCTCCTTCATCACCCAACAATCAGCTGATGAAGGAGCAGCACTCTGAAAGCTAGTGCTTCCAAATAAACCTGCTAAACTATAACCTGGTGTTGATTTTTTAAGCTTGCTATTTATTGACTCATCTTCACCTCCCAATCAACCAACACACACCTGCAATTGCTTGTGCCCAGAAACCCCCTCCATCCTAAGCCTCAACTGGGTGCCATATCAGCAAGTTACCTCCGCCTAGCAGTGGAACTGTTCGAAACAAGAACATCATCAGCTTCTGATGAGTCAGCAACTACTTGGAGGTCAGATAATTCAGTTGATTGGACAGCTTTGCAGAGTGATGCCACTAACAGTGGGGACCAATTTTCGCACCAGCTGAGGTTACCATTAAGGAGTCTCTTCCTCAACCTCTCCCCTCACCCGAGGCATGGTGACCCTCAGATTCAACCATGAGAGAGCAGCCCTATGCAGTAGGACTATAGCAACATTACTAAGAGATAGGATTTTAGCCCTGGGGAAATGCTGACCTGTCAATTGCCAGAGTGGCACAAGATTTAATGTACGTTTTCAAAAAGAAAGGATCCAGACATCTCACTGGCTCTCAGGTTGACAGCAAGATGCCCACTGCCTCCGTGAGATTCCACTCACTATTATTATAGATATTCTTTCTTCCTCCCAGCAATCAGCATCCTTTCCTTGGCAGGAAACTGTTACTAACTATTGGTCTCAAGTCGCCAATCCTTGCAGATTGCTTGGAACTCCCCAATCTCCAGGGCACCACTGTAAGCAAGCCTGAGAAAATTAATTTCAGGCCTTTAAAAACTAGAACATCAGAGGTTTTTAAAAAGCTTTGATCAGTATTAAGCATTATACTTCTGAGATGGGCAGAGCTTTGGAGACAAAAAGCATGTGAGATGATAGCCCCTGCAATGGAGAGAATTCCTTATGCTTACACAAAACTTGATTTAACAGAGCAGTCAGCAGAGTTCGGTTCATGGCTACTGTGTGATTAACAGTGTGAAGTTCAATCCAGCTGGGGTAAACTCAGGGTCTGCCCGTGGTCCTGTCCTATTGTAAAATCACAGCATGAGATGTGGTTTGACAACATTCAAACAAAGATGTGACCAGACAAAGAATTATGGGTTTAAACATAACTTAAGGCATCTATGAATGGACAGACTTCTAAATACTTACATAGTACAAAGTACTGTAAAGTTTTAGATACTGAGTAATAATATTTACATCCTGAGAAGGGCAATACAGCTATAGTCAACAAATAATTCAATTATACAAATCTTTAACACTGCATTGTTCAACAGTATTACTTTTGAAACAATGATTGATTTATAAACAAAACAATATCGCTAGAACATGAACGGTTCTTTTCTTGAGCATTCAAGGTCCAGTGCATAATTTCCATACCCAGATGTGGCTCTCAGGCTGTAAAGTTTACCCAGCCCTGTATTAACCCATTAGGATGCTTGCAGAAAATATCCAGCTAACAGCTTTGATGTGACATAGTTAGCTTCCTTAGTGCCAAAATACTTTGCACATGGAGAGGCAATTACACTTAATCTTTCTCTAAAATTGCTCCCTGCAAATAGGGCAAGACATTAACTAGAATTCTTCATTTATGCCCCATATGGGCAAGTGAGCAATTTTTGCAAATCAAACAATTTCTATCATATTTATTGCAAGGAAAAAAACATTTTTTAAAATCCATTCCAACTTGTAACATGAAAATATTTCAGTTTTCAAGAATCATTCTTCCTATCTTAAGTATGAAAACTTTGTAGTTAAATTCTGTTGCTTGAAATTAATGCTTTACACTACAGAAGCTGGACAGCAGTAACTGCTCTTTCGAGAATTGCAACCTTATGAAAATGGTTAAATCCTCTGCGGTGCTTTTGCACTGGTTTGCCAAGTTTGATTAAAAGAAAATTGGACACCCCCACCCTATCAGAAATATTCATCCATTGGGGAAGGCTGAAAGATTGTACTGATCTCTGCATCCACAAATCAAGAATGAAACAATAAACAATTTTTGTCAAGTTCAGTGACAATCCAAAACATTTTTACGCTGGAATGAGGAAGGGACAGTGGGAGGAGAGAGACAGGCACACAAACAAGGGCAAAGAGAAAAATATTTGAAAACAGTTAAGTACCTACATTGAAACATTTAGAATGAGCTAAATTACAGATTCTAATAAAATAAAGCAATCAAACTGCCTTTACCATGAGTTAGGCAGGCAGAAAAAAAAGGGAAGAGCAAGGTCTTTATCAGATTGGGCCTGTACTTGTTGGAATATGGACGAATGAGAGTCAACCTCATTGAAGCATAGAAGATTCTTCAAGAGGACTCGAGGATGCAGAAAGAGTGTTTCTCCTTGTGAGGGAGTCTGGGACCAGAGGGTATAATCTCAGAATAAGGGATTAAGACAGAGATGAGGAGGAATTTCTTAAGAAGAACAAAGAACAAAACAGCACAAAAACAGGCCCTTTGGCCCTTCAAGCCTGCACCAACACATTTTGCCCTTCCATACTAAAAGTGTATTCAAATCCAAATCCCTCTAATCCCTTCCTACTCATGCATTCACATCCAGGTGCCTCTTCTTTCAGAGACTGGTGAATCTGTGGAATTCTTTACTGCAAAAGGCTGGGTCATTACGTACAGTCAAGGCTGAGACAGACAGATACTTAATCAGTAAGGGACTCGAGGATTTATAGGGAAAATGAAGTTAGGCTTTCCAGATCAGCCATGATCTCACTGAATGACAAATCAGACTCAATGGGTTGAATGGGCTAATTCTGTTCCTGAACCTTATGGTCTTTTGGTCTCAAGGGTCATCAAATCAGAGAAACTTGAACAGAGAAGTCATTTAACTGACTGTGGCTTTGATCCAGTATTATTAATAATTTACTTTCAATTATTATCCAATTGATTGAAACAGTAATTGAATTATCTTCTACGTCCATTTACAATCAAATATTTTGTATAAACACCTGAAAATATTTCTCCCAATCTTCCAGAAACCAAAATTTCTGTACACTTAGCAGCGATTCAATGATTAGTGAAAATCATTTTCCATCATCCCTTAGATGGGTCTGTAAATACCAGCTGATCTTTTCAAACATTTACTCGGACATCCCTACAACCTTTTCTGTTTCAGGTACATTTTTCTATGTCTTTGGCGCACCCATCATCTGAATACTGCCAATCTGGGAAACATCCACCACTTTCATTCTCTGCTTTCTATCCTTTAGCCAATCTCTTACCAACATATTGTTTTACCTTTAATACCATGGACCTTAATCTCAAAGTTTGGCTCAGTGCTGAGCACTGTTGTCTCATAGCACCAGAGACCAGGTTCGATTCTACCCTCGGCCAACAGTCTGTGTGGAGTTTGCACATTCTCTCATGTCTGCATAGGTTTCCTCCAAGTGCTTTGGTTTCCTCCCACAGTCCAATGACATGCAGATTAGGTGCATTGGCCATGCTAAATTGCCCAAAATATCCAAGGATGCGTAGGTGGATTAGCCATGGGAAATGCAAAGTTACAGGGATGGGTTTGGGATGCTCTTTGGATAGTCAGTATGAACTCAATGGGCTGAAAGGCCTACTTCCTTGCTGTATGGATTCTATGATTCTACTATCATTTGAGGGAAAAAAAAATCATATTTGTTGAGTAATGTTCTGGCCTTAACAAACCAATATTTACAAACACTAATTAATTGTTCTTGCTTACTTCTTGATAATTCTGGAACCTAGTGGGAAAAATAAATATTTTTATTTCAAGCACTCTCAAAATAATTTCGGTCAGAACTAGATACAGACTGAAAACTCTTCTAATTTGCACAGGATCATTTCGCAGCCCCAACCACTACATTCACTTTAGCACCAATATGGCATTTTTAGATTCCTGCATCTTGTGAACTCTCTGAAGGAGGTTTGAAAGGAGGTTAGGATTATAGACAATTTTGTGCTTTAGGACAATGCCTATTAGAAGTTTACCCAAAACCGCCCAAACTTATTGCAAATAAGAGAATTCCATCCCTTCACCCTGAATTACACTCCAGTTGAAGTCCCAGAATTGAAATACCAATTTAACTTGACCCACAGTAACATGTGTTTCCTCCCAAGCTCTAACTTATTAAAGGTTCACCAATTGTCCTCCTTTCAATTGCCTCTAGCAGTCTTCTCACCCAAAGCAATCTTAACTGTTCAGCTGCTACTCTTTCAAAGAATTACCTCAGGTATGAATGAGTCAAAATACCAGGTTCTGTGCTGCATGATTTTTGGACATGCACCATGCTTGAATGTTTTGATAATTTCAAAATCACCTGACTATATCTTCTTCTTCTCCACAAATGCATTAATAGTAAATCACATCAACTGTTAATGCAATTGATGTCTTAACTCCATATATATCTATTAACTATTTCTAAATGTTCTCCCATCATCCGCCTTTATAAATGCAGTAAAAACTCAAGCACCATGTTAAGCAATTTACTTTCTGCTATCAGAAAGCTTAACTATCTTTTCTGAAAACCATACTACTATTTGTGTACCTAAACAAGTCTTAGCACTTCTGTGCAAAGTTGACCACTCCTGCCATATTGCCAGATGAGGCTGCCAAATTTATGTTATGATCTGGTTAAGAACCAGTAACATTTGTGTCTCAAGTAGACCAAGTTTGAAATTCCAGACACTTAGAGAATAAAGGCACAAGATTCCACAGGTTCTCAACAATTACACAAAATCAGAACATCAGATATATATAAATATAAATAAATGTATTAATACACACCTGCAAAATACTTACACTCCTACATCTAGAATTGACATGAGCTAAATATGGATTAACAGATAAACTGTAGTTCATTACCACGTAGGATAGATTAAATAACAAATTCCATCAAGACAGATCCCACATTCCTCTCAACAAATCTCAGGCATTCATGGTCTTCATTTCCATGAGACCATTGTCCCATTATTCCGGTCAGACTGTACTCCAGTGTCTGAAGAGAAACAGCCCTACAAAGCTGCACTCCAGCATTTATAAACAATCCAATTCTAGCTCTCAAGCTGCTTCTAGCAAAATCCAACTGCCCATGGGCCATCCTTTGCCATAACGACATAGAACCAGCTACTTTTACTGACCTTTTAACTAAGGAAAGCAGCTGCTTTCTATCCATCTGTTCATGCTCCTCATGGTGTATGCATCTCTTAGATGTTTCTTTCTCAACATTTCCTGTTCCAAAAAAGACAAACCAAGCTTTTGCAGTCTTTCTTCAGAACTAAAACACTCTATCCCAGGCAGCATCCAAGAGAATCTCCTCTACCTGCTCCAGTGCAATTACATTCTTCATATCGTGCAGTGACAGAACTGCACTCAGTACGCTAGCTGTGGCCTAACCAAAGTCTGCACAGCTCCAATAGAACATCCTAGCTCGTATAATCTTTGCCTCAAATGACAAAGGAAACTGTAGCATATGCAATAAGTGACTGTCCTCGAACAGTACCACTTAAGAAAATGTTTTAATTTGCCAATGATGAAAATTAAGCATTTCATTGAATCTAACTATTTAAAGTAATCGAAAGACACAAGTTAATTTTTAAAAGTCTCTATAAGATTAAGTCTTGGCAACTGCCCATAGGCTGATGTCATTTTCTTTCTTCAAGAGATTTATCGATCACTTTCTCATTGAGCAATAACCAAATAATGTCTTCCAATCATTTCATATAGTACACCAAGAGCTATTAATCAAATATCTATAACAGAAATCTTGCATGAATGCACACTTCTAATCAGCCTTTCCCATTACAGATTTGTATATCTATTTATAATAGAAAGCATCTATAACTTTACTCCACCCAAGTATGAAATCTGGCTTCAATTGCCCTTTGCTATACTAATGAAGATCAACTGCACAGAACAGTCATTATTTTGTAGAAAGTCCAAATCAAATGTTCAGAACTACATCAAATTCAGAATTCTATCAAGTTCGCCCATGACAGATGAAAGTCACGTGTCCTGAATTTACCTCTGTTTGAAGTATGGCAGCTCTCTGTTCTTTGGCAGTGAGTGATTCTTTGAGAACCTCAATGTGCTGTTTACAATCAGAATTCTGATTGTTCAATGTTTCAAGCTTGGTTTGTAAGGCAAGGAGTTCAGATTCCTTCTTGGACAAATCTTGTTTTAACTGGTCGATCTATAATTCAAATAAAATACACTAACATTACAAAAAATGAGGAAAATGACAATTCATAACAAAATAGTTGATTTAACTGATCATTTGGCTTAAGCCAACACACTCCTTCACATAACAGCAACACTGTTTAATCAACACAGAGGATTTGTTTTCATTATCTGACAAACTAAAAATTAATCTTCAAACAAATATAATTTTAAAAAATATTTCTAAAAACATTTAGCCATAAATTACACATAATATAATTCAAAATGGGTAAAATACGCAGGCATCCAGTTCCTTTATTGAAAACAAATTGAACTGAAGGAGGTTAACAGGCCAATAACTGCCTACCCTCGGCATGCTGTACAGTTCAGGAAGAGTACAATGTGAGTTTTTAATATAGTCTTTTAACACTGTACATCATTACGCTGCAATTACTACAGTGGGCTTCGGTCAAATAATATTAAGAGCCATACATTTAGCAACACTTGCAGAAACATAAAGTGCAGTGTTTCCATGTTGTTTTTCAACAGTAAAGCCAAGGATATTGTAAATGGCACCACAGGAACATGGCCATTCATGAGCAATACAAGACCACAACAAGTCTAATTTACATTTGTCACCTTCATACATGCACAGTACAAATGTACCAAACGTGTAACAGTGGAGAAACCTCCACTCTCAACACGTGTCTACAATTTGTTCATGTATTTAAAAAGCTCTAGTTAGCACCAGGACACAATGCCATGACATTAATTACTGAAGATACCTGAAGTAATATCCCTGCTTTCAAACTGCTAATATCAAATAATTGGCTCTTCTAAAAGAAAACTGAATGTATTGCAAGGCTCATTTAAAAACTACAGCAGTGGTACTACTTCACTTCAATTGCCAAATGTAAACGTTGGCAAGGAACTTCCAAGGTGTTTAAGATGCATGTATATAAACTACAGTCATTCAGATGCTATACTTCCAAGGATCTTGCTAGGGCAACAAATGTGGTCTTGCCACTAATGCAGTCATCTGAATATGATAGTGCAAATTATTTATTTCACAGTGCAGATGGCAGTTGGTAAAGAAATGAATAATAAAGTGATTGCAAATCCATGAAGGAGTTTCAAATCAAAAATCACAATGTGGATTTAACTTAGGAAACACTAATTTCATAATACCTGGTTGGAACTGTATTTATTCAATTGGCTGTAAAGTTAACATTTAGGCAGTGTTGCAAGGGATTCTGCATTAATGCCACACCTATAGGACCACTTATCACAAGTTAAATATATCTTATAAAAACGGTTCCTCCTCATTTCAGTACTAAAGGGTCGGCCCTTCACTTGGAGGCCATGCCCTCATTTCCTAGTCTTTCCTCTTAGTGAACATAGAACATAACAATGCAGTACAGGTCCTTCAGCCCTCAATGTTGCGCCGACCTGTGGAACCAATCTAAAGCCCATCTAACACCTACACTATTCCATTCTTGTCCATATGCCTATCCAATGACCAGTTAAATGCCCTTTAAAGTAGCCGAGTCTCCTACTATGCAGGCAGTGCATTCCACACACCTACTACTCTGATTAAAGAAACTACCTCCGACATCTGTCTTATATTTATCACTTCCCAAATTAAAGCTACGTCCCCTCGTGCTAGCCATCACCATTTGTCCAACCTATCTAACCATCTGATTATCTTATATGTCTCAATTAAATCACCTCTCAATCTTCTCGTTAACAAAAACAGCCTTAAGTCCTGATTTGGAGATGCCGGTGTTGGACTGGGATGTACAAAGTTAAAAATCACACAACACCAGGTTATAGTCCAACAGGTTTAATTGAAAGCACACTAGCTTTCAGAGTGACGCTCCTTCATCAGGTGATTGTGGAGGGCTCGATCGTAACACACAGAATTTATAGCAAAAATTTACAGTGTGATGTAACTGAAATTGTATATTGAAAAATTGATTGCCTGTTAAGCCTTTCATCTGTTAGAATACAGTGATATTTTCACTTCTTTCATGTGTAAATCACAAAAACTTTTTTTAAAGTTGCATTCTCAGGTTAGCTGTTAACAGTGGTGATAGCTAGACAATATGTTGAAGGTGTTAGCCCCCTGTGTTCTCTGTCTATGCCATGGTGTTTAGATTGATTCTAATTTAAAAAGAGAGATAACAGAGTTTTACATAAATCCATGCAGTTTTTGAGCTCAGGCAGCAGAGGAAAGTAGCCGAGCAGAGGCTGATACCTAAGTTCGGTACCCATAGGGAGGGCCTCAACTGGGACCTGGGGTTCATGTCACATTACAGGTGATCACCATTGCACTACACACACACACACACACTCTCACAGACACACAGTCACAGGTACACACACTCTCTCTCACAGACACACAGTCACAGGTACACACAGACTCGCACGTAGACACCCACACACCCTTATAAACACACACACTCCCACATGCACCCCCTCACAGACTTAAGACACTCTGCACTCACTACACACACCCCACCCCAGACAGACAGACAGACAGACAGACAGACAGACAGACACACACACACACACACAAAGACCCACATGCACACATATACTTTGTGGGGTGAGTTTGTACTTGCAGAGTTACATTGCACTTTGCTCAAAAACTGCATTCATTCATGTAGAACTTTGATCTCAAAAACTGCATGAATTTATGTAAAACTCCGTTATCTCTCTTTTCAAATTAGAATCAATCTTAAACATCATGGCATAGACAGAGAACACAGGGGGCTAACATCTTCAACATATTGCCTAGCTATCACCACTGTTAACAGCTTGCCTGAGAATGCAACTTTAAAAAAAGGTTTTGTGATTTACACATGAAAGAAGTGAACCTATCACTGTATTCTAACAGATGAAAGGCTTAACAGACAATCAATTTTTCAATGTACAATTTCAATTACATCACACTGTAAATTTTTGCTATAAATTCTGTGTGTTACGATCGAGCCCTCCACTATCACCTGATGAAGGAGCTTCGCTCCGAAAGCTAGTGTGCTTCCAATTAAACCTGTTGGACTATAACCTGGTGTTGTGTGATTTTTAGCCTTAAGTCCCTCAGCCTTTCCTCGTAAGACCTTCCCATCATACCAAGCAACATCCTATTAAATCTCCTCTTAACCCCTTCCAATGCTTACACATCCTTCCTATAATGCGGTGACTAGATCGGCACATACTACTCTAAATGTGGCCACACCAGAGTTTTGTACAGCTGCAGCACGACCTCGTGGTTCCGAAACTCAATCCTTCTGCCAATAAAAGCTAACACACCGTATGCCTTCTGAACAACCCTATCAACATGGTGGCAACTTTCAAGGATCTATGCACCTGGACACAGATCTTTCTGCTCATCGACACTGCCAAGAATCTTGCCATTAGCCTAGTACTCTGCATTCCTGTTACTCCTTAACTTTTCCACATTAAATTCCATTTGCCACCACTCACGTCAGCTCTACAGCTTATGTCCCTCTGTAACCTACAACATCCTTCATCATTATCGACAACTCTACCGACCTTAGTGTCACGTGCAAATTTACTAACCCATCCTTCCATGCCCTCATCCACGGCATTTATAAAAATGACAAACAACAGTGGACCCAAAACAGATCCTTGTGGTACCCCACTAGTCTTCTTTTAGCTAGCCAACTGATGACCCAAACCGTTAAATCACCCTCAATCCCATGCCTCCATATTTTCTGCAATAGCCTACTGTGGGGAACCTTATCAAGCGCATTACTGAAATCCATACACACCACAAACACTTTACCCTCATCCACCTGTTTGGTCTCCTTCGCAAAGAACTCAATAAGGTTTGTGAGGCACCACCTATCCTTCACAAACCATGTGACTATCCTTAATCAACTTATTCCTTTCTAAATTATTATAAATCCTATCTATCACAACCTTTTCCAAGACTATACCCACAATCAAAGTAAGGTTCATTGGTCTACAATAACCAGGGTTGGCTCTACCCCTCTTCTTGAGCAAAGGAACAACATTTGCTATCCGTCACTCTTCTAGCACAATTCCTGTAGACAATGGTAACAAAGATCAAGGCCAAAGGCTCGGCAATCTCCTCCCTGACTTCCCTGAGAATCCGAGGATAAATCCCATCTGCCCCAGGGATTTATCTATTTTTTTTTACACTTTACAGAATAGTGGAAACATTTTCCCCAAGCCCAGTCTATCTAGGCCTCTCAATAGTCTGCAAGTTCACTGAAAGCAGTCAAATATTTCTATACTTCACAACATTTACCAAATGAATTGTCTTTGCACTTTTTCAGTCAAAAAACCAGTTTGCAAGATCAATGGGCTCATTCTTCAGTGTGTGACAAATTCACTGACTCCATTGAACTTGTGTTCCAGACTCTGTCATCCTAATAGGCCAATCTTCTTGACTCTAAAGCTTATAACTTCCCTCTGCCCAACTTGAAACCTCTAAACTGGACACATCCTACTTTTGTCCATGAAAAGTTAATTCCTGGTTGAGAACATTGCTTTACACATAAAAGTCTGTAGTTACGGTTTTCATAAAATAATGTGAAATATTGTGGTATTCAATCCCCAACAGACCAGCAAAAAATTCACTAAACTATTTAATGGAAATGGAACTTGACTTAATTAATCACTAGATCATTGGAACTGAAAAGGAATAAAAATATCCACCCCATTGTTATAATCTTTGCAGTTCCAAACTTACATAGTGTAAAACTAACTCATCAGGTTTCAAACTACTGCTCTGCAGTCAGGTCAAGAACAAAATCTGAATTTAGATTGAAATTTGAGTGTTGCTGCAGAACAGAAAGTGTATTGCACAAAAACGATGGTTAAAACATGAACAAATGAAAACAGAAGGCCAAAGCTTACTAGAACGAGTGGGAGAAAATAACAGCTTTCTTGAGACTGCAAATTGCTTTCTTTTTAACTGCAGAGAGATACATCACCTCCCCTTCAGCATCCGAAGATTTCTCACTGTATCACTTACATTCACAAGCCATTCAGTTACCCAGGAACCCGAGTTGCTGTTATCAAGCTGATAACCTTAGGCATCCACAACTGGTCACGACAGCACTAACCTTACAGCTACTTGCTGCCATGATACCTTCCTTTTATGTTTACACTCCAAAACTACGCCATATGTTTTAAACCATTCCCCACTGCTTGTAAAACAGCATTATAAACATCACCCACAATGGATTTCCCAAACTTTTAAAAGTTCACCAATTCCATCCACCGATCTCTGCTGTAAAACCATTCTTTTCCCAAGTCAGTGCACAATGACAAATAAACCAAAATAAACAAAAGAGCTCTTTACAACTGAAACATCTCAGCTTGGGACCATTAGTTCTGTAACACAAGTCAGCACAACAGCCAGCATGATGTCTGGGCTCACAATTGTGGCTTTATTAATTCAGCTATTTTGCTATCCAGAGAGTGAAATTAATTAGTTACAGACAGGCATCCATGATCATCAGAAAGGTGGATCATCTATTTGTCCAGCTGAAGATGGTTGCAAATGCTTCAGCAATGCCCTTAGCAGTCACATGCTGGGCTCCACTCTTATTGAGGTTCCTGATGAAGGGCTTATGCTCGAAACGTCGAATTCCCTATTCCTGAGATGCTGCCTGGCCTGCTGTGCTTTGACCAGCAACACATTTTCAGCTGTGATCTCTAGCATCTGCAGACCTCATTTTTTACTCCACTCTTATTGATGATGACTCATAATAAATTGTCAAGGTGGATAGAGAAAATTGCCTCCATAACTGTGTCACACAATGATTTCACACTGTTGGTACTGCTTGAAGAAGCAATTGAATATGACCAGTATATATGGCCAGTTCCATTATAAAAGGTGAATACAAATATTTATAATCAGAAATGAGAAAAGGGTCTGTATATCAGTGTAAAGTTTATAATTTTGAAGAATACACATTAATCATTTTTGTTCCAATTTATTGTTAAGAGAACGTAAGGCATGAACAATGGAACCGAAGGCTCAACATTTCCTCAAGCAGATATTCAGACTGATATACCAAGAATTTATTTGCGCCCAAACTAAATTCAATGAAAAGACCTCTGTTCTACAAATGTTGGTCATCAGGTTTCTTCTTTTTTTCCTCATCATTTATATAACCTCAACATAGGCCTTTTATGCGAGAAAACATTTAAGGGCAGAAAAATAAATAATAGTGCCACCTCAAAAGGTCACCAATTGAATGGAAGGATTTGTATAATATTTTAGAACTCATAACACAAAATTAATTATGGATGGATCTGGTGAAAGAGCTTTGTGAAGATTCATCAAAACATTACTATGTTCACAAGGGATAAAATAGATTCATTTCCTTGAAAGTTCGTTTTATAAATTTTTAAGTAGACAATAACTAGCATATCAGAATACGTAATATTTTTCAATTAGTCTCCAAAAAGTAAGTCTTTCTCGTGGGTTATTTTGCCCAGTAAGTGCAGTTCAAAGGCTAATAGCAGTTGGCATTTTTTGATTCAGAGATAGCACATAAAGAATGACAAAAATGCACAGCCTGAAGCAATGTTTTCACGGACTTGGTTATCACTTATCTGTCACAATCTTTCTACTTCATCCAGCATTTATTTTTATGAGCACAATGTTCAAATCCCACTAATATATAAGAAAAATCAAAGCCTTAGTTACAACCCAGTTAGCTTGTTCATATTTTATTTTGTTAAGATTGAAGACATTATAACTGACATATGAATTGACGAATGCACAGAATCTGTATGGAATCTTAGAAGGCATTCACAAGGATTGTTATTTGTTTCAGGATTAACGGTCATTTCCAAGAATATAGTGCTTATTTAAGCAATGATGAAAATTAAAAAATGAAAATAGAGAATCAAGGAGTTTGCTCATTCTTCACAAAATCTGACAATTCAACAAATCACAACAATTTAACAAATTACCCTTGGCCTGTTAACCTTCTGCAGACCTGTTACAATCAGGTGAGAAGGAGTGAATTAGCTCTGCTCTTTTAAACCCCATCAGTTACAACAAATATTTTATTTCTGTTTAGCATGCAGCTATACCTCACTTGAATTAAAGTGTAGTACTTGCGCTTTGCAAGATGTGTTATTAATAAACATTTTAAAATCATTCATTTCTGAATTTGGAATTTTGAATTTTAAAGCATATGGGTTTATTATGTGTCGAAAGAAGTTTAATGAATAACTTGGAAGTATCTCTGTAGCTATGGTTTAAAAATGTCAGAAAGACACTTCTAAAATATGTTTTTGTTTACATTTGGAGAGTTTATGAATGGACAACATTATGAACAGTTCAATCTGATTTGAAGACTCTGGAATGTGAGTTTTGACAAGATTTGTAGCTCAGGTTGAAGTTTTGGATGTAGGTTTGCTCACTGAGCTAGAAGGTTCATTTCCAGACGTTCATTAACCTACTAGGTAACATCTTCAGTGGGCCTCAGGCAAAGCAATGCTGAAAATTCCTGCTTTCTAATTATATGTTTGGGTTTCTTTTGGATAGTGATGTCATTTGCTGTGGTGATGTTATTTCCTGTGAAGTCACTTCCTGTTCCTTTTCTCAGGGATGGTAGATGGGGTTTAACTCATTGTGTTCGTTGACAGAGTTCCAGTTGGAATGCCATGCTTCTAGGAATTCTCATGCGTGTCTTTGTTTGGCTTGTCCTAGGATGGATGTGTTGTCCCAGTCGACGTGATGTCCTTCCTCATCCGTATGTGAGGATACTAGAGAGAGGGTCATGTCTTTTTGTGGCTAGTTGCTGTTCATGTATCCTGGTGGCTAGTTTACTGCCTGGTGTCCAATGTAGTGTTTGTTACAGTCCTTGTATGGTATTTTGTAAATGACATTAGTTTTGCTTGTTGTCTGTATAGGGTTTTTCCAAGTTCATTAGCTGCTGTTTTAGTGTATTGATGGGTTTGTGGGCTATGATGCCAAGGGGTCTGAGTAGTCTGCCAGTCATTTCTGAGATGTCTTTGATGTAGGGGAGAGTAGCTAGGGTTTCTGGGCGTGTTTTGTCTGCTTGTTTGGGTTTGTTGCTGAGAAATCAGCAGACTGTGTTCATTGGGTGAAAATGTGTTGCTGGTCAAAGCACAGCAGGCCAGGCAGCATCTCAGGAATAGAGAATTCGACGTTTTGAGCATAAGTCCTTCATCAGGAAAGGTGAAGGGCTTATGCTCGAAACGTCGAATTCTCTATTCCTGAGATGCTGCCTGGCCTGCTGTGCTTTGACCAGCAACACATTTTCAGCTGTGATCTCCAGCATCTGCAGACCTCATTTTTCACTGTGTTCATTGGGTACCCATTCTTTCTGAATACACAGTATAGGTGATTTTCCTCTACTCTACATAGTTCCTCTGTGCTGCAGTGTGTGCTGGCTTGTTGTAATAATGTTCTGATGCAGCTTCATTTGTGGGTGTTGGGATGAATGCTTCTGAAGTTCAACATTTGGTCGCTCTGTGTTGTTTTCCTGTAGATGCTGGTTTGAAGTTTCCCATAGGATGTTCGCTCTACTGTGACATCTAGGAATTACAGTTTGTTGTTTTCCTCCTCTTTAGGTGAATTTTACGCCTGTAGGGGTATTATTGATGGTCTTGAAGATTTCCCCTAATTTGTTTCATTTAGTGATGACAAAGGTGTCATCCACATAATGGATCCAAAGTTTGGGTTGGATGGTTGACAGAGCTGTTTATTCGAGTCTCTACATGACTGCCTGTGCCAAGAACCCTGATATCAGAGATTCCATGAGTGTCTCATTGGTTTGCCTATAGGTTTTGTTCTTGAAGGTGAACTGTGTGGTAAGGCATCGGTCCACCAGCTTGATGACATTGTCCTTGTTGATGAAGTTACTGGTGTTTGGTGTATGTGTCTTTATGTCTTCTAATAGTGTAGTCAGTCTTTCTTTGGCCAGGTTAATGTTGATTGACGTAAACAGGAATGTTTTTCCTGGGCTCAACAGGCACCGTAAGTTGAAAAAAGACTTTATAAAGTTTTGGTTTGGTCAGTTCTGTAGATATCATACCTATGGCCAGATGTGTAAAGCAGCTATTTCTAAGAATGCAGAAAGATCCTTCAGTGCTGTAAAACAAACATTCCCTTAGTGGAAGGAGTTTATTTTAAAAGTTGCAGACCAAAAGACTTTGTTTAAAACCCAGAAATGATAATGTGAGGCTTAGCCATATGAAGAATCAAGGAAAAGGCTTCTCACCACCTTTCTCTTGTGTTGAGTTGCTCTTTTATTTTCTATTCCCTCTCACTGATGAGTTATTTCTTTATTTGTGCTCTCTTTCAAGTGAAAGCACTATGATTTCCGTTTCCCTTTCTAGTTCTAGCTAATTCATCTGCAGTGGAATACTTGCTAATCAATTGATTCATCAATCAGGTTTGCACTACTGTTTTTTAAAGTTCAATTGTTATGCCATTATCTCAGTTACATTTACTTTCCTAGCCCCATGATTAACTCTAAACCTAACGTTTCAGCCACTTCAAAAGCCCAATCATAGAGTCATAGAGATGTACAGCATGGAAACAGACCCTTCGGCCCAACTCATCCATGCTGACCAGATATCCTAAATAAATAGAGACCAATTTGCCAGCATTGGGCCCATATCCCTCGAAACCTTTCCAATCCATGTACCCATCCAGAATCCTTTTAAATGTTGCAATTGCTAATACCTCCTCTACCACCTCCTCTGACAGCTCATTCCATAAACACACCACCATCTAAGTGAAAAGTTGTCCCTTACATCCCTTTTAAATCTCGCCCCTCTCACTTTAAACCTATGCCCTATAGTTTTGGTCTCTCCTACCCTGGGAAAAAGACCTTGGCTATTAACCTATACATGCACCTCGTCATTTTATAAACCTCTATAAAAGTCACCCCTCAGCCTCCAATGCTCCACATAAAACAGCCTCGGCCTATTCAGCCTTTCCCAAAGCTCAAACCCTTTAACCTTGGCGACATTCTTGTAAATCTTTCATGAATCCTTTCAAGTTGAACATCATGTTTCCAATAGCAGGGAGACCAGAACTGCATACAATATTCCAAATGTGGCCTAACCAATGGCCCATACAGCTGCAACATGACATCCCAACTCCCATCCTCAATGTACCGACCAATAAAGGCAAGCATACTAAATGCCTTCTTCACTATCCTAACTACCTGTGACTCCACCTTCAAGGAACTATGACCCTGCTTTGTTCAGTAACAATCCCCAGGACCTTACCATTAAGTGTCTAAGTCCTGCCCTGATTTGCCTTTCCAAAATGCAACACCTCACATGTAAACTAAAATCCAACTACCACTTCTCGGCCCACATGCCCATCTGATCAAGATCCGGTTTAACTCTGAGGTCACTTTCTTTGCTGTCTCACCTTCTAACTTTGGTGTCATCTGTAAACTTACTATTAATCTTATACTCACATCCAAATCATTTATACAAATTATGAAAAACAGTGGACCCACCACCATTAATTGTGGCACACTACTGGTCACAGATCTCCAGTCTAAAAAGCACTCCTCCATAACCACCTTCTACCATCGAGCCAGTTTTGTATCCAAATAGTTAGTTCCCCCTGTATTCCCTGTGATCTAACCTTGCTAACCCCAGTCTACCATGTGGAATCTTTCAAATGCTTCACGGAAGTCCATATAGATCTACCACTCTGCCCTCAGTCATCTTCGTTACTTCAAAAAACTTGATCAAGTTCCTGATGAAGGGCTCTGGCCCAAAACGTCGAATTTCCTGTTCCTTGGATGCTGCCTGACCTACTGTGCTTTAACCAGCAACACATTTTCAGCTCTGATCTCCAGCATCTGCAGACCTCACTTTTTACTCAAGTTAGTGAGACACAATTTCCATGCACAAAGCCATGTTGACTATCCCTAATCAGTCCTTGCCTTTCCAAATACTGTATATGTAAAACCTATCCCTCATAATCCCCTCTAGCAACTTACCCACCACTGAGATCAGGTTCACCGGTCAATAGTTCCCTGGCTTTTCCTCACCACCATTCTTAAATAGTGGCACGACGTTAGCCAACCTCCTGTCTTCCAGCACCTTACCCTTGACTATCAGTAATACAGATATTGCAGCAAGGTGCCCAGCAATCACTTTCCTAACATCCCACAAAGCTCTGGGATCCACCCGATCAGGTCCCAGATATTTACCTACTTTTATGCATTTTGAGACATCCAGCACCCCCTCTTCTATAATATGGATGCTTTTTGAAATATCACTATTTCTCAAACATCTCCACAGTAAACACTCATGCAAAATTCTCAATTACTATGTCACCCTTTCCCTGCGATTCCACACACAAGCAGCTTTGTAGATCTTTAAGAGGCCCTACTCTCTTTCTGGTCACTCCTTTGTTCGTAAAGCATTTGTAGAATCTCTTTGGATTCTCCTTCACCCTATTTGCCATCTATCTCATGTTTCTTTTTTGCTTCATGATTTCCCCCTTGAGAATACTCCTACTGCCCTTATATTCTTCTAGGGAGTCACATAATCCTAGCTGTCTATACCTGAAATATGCCTTCTTTCTCTTGATGAGAGCTTCAATTTCTCTAGTCATCCAGCATTCCCCACACCTACCCATCTTGCCCTTCACCCTAACAGGAACAGACCATCTATGGACTCTCGCTATGTAATTTTTGAAGGCCTCCCATTTTTCAGCCATCTCTTTAAGCAAATAGTCGTCTCCAATCAACTTCTGCAAGTTCTTGCCTAATACACTTTGGCGCCTTCCTCCAAGTTAGAACTTCAACTTTTAGATCTGGTTTATCCTTTTCCATCTCTATTTTAAAAGTAATAGAATTATAGTTGCTGGTCCCAAAGCGCTCCCCCACTGATACCTCAGTCACCTGCCCTGCCTTATTTCCCAAGAGAAGGTCAAGTTTTGCTCCTTCTCTAGTAGGTACATCCACATACTGAACAAGAAAATTTTCTTGTACTCACTTAAATTCCCCCACATCCAATCCCTTAACCTTATGGCAGTCCCAGACTATATTTGAAAACTTAAAATCCCCTATCATTACAACCCTATTATCCACATAAATAACAGAGATCTCCTTATAAATTTTGTTTATTCTTTGAAAATTGTTCTCAAGGAAGATCTCTCTGTACCAGCCACAGCCATTCTGATATAATAACGCACAAAAAACCTGGCGAATATCATTTTATCCTTTCCCAATTATTTGTACACCCATCCACAATGAAACCATGGCTTTGTTCGGCTTCAAACTTCCATTTTGGCTCTGGTCACACTACTCTGTTAGTCACAAGATAAAATAAAAATAATTATTCTGGTTACCAGGATAACTAAGTAAATATCGTCTGAAAGTTTTAAACAACAATCCATCAACTAGGTTTCTTAATAAATTCAATGGCTGGTTTATCATCAAAAGTCACACTTAGAGTACTGTTGAATAAAGGGACCGAGAGGTGCTGGTTCATAGTTTCTTGAACATTACTTTGCAGGTAGACGGGGTGGTGAAGGTGACATTTGGCAACTTGTCTTCATTGGTCAGAGCACTGAGTATAGGTATTGGGACATCACGTTGCAGGGCTGCTCAAGATATTGGTGAGGGCACATTTGGAGTACTGCATACAATTCTAGTCACCCTGCTCTAGGAAGCATGTTGTTAAACTAGAAAGAACAAAGAACAAAGAAAATTTATAGCCCAAGAACAGGCCCTTTGGCCCTTCAAGCCTGAGTTGATCCAAATCTACTGTCTAAACCTGTCGCCCAATTCCTAAGCATCTGTTTCCTTCTGCTCCCCACTTACTCATGTATCTGTCTAGATGCATCTTAAATGAATCTACCGTGCCTGCTTCTACCACCTCTGCTGGCAACATGTTCCAAATGCCCACCACCCTCTGTGTGAAATACTTGCTGCGAGTATCCCTTAAACATTCCACCTCTCGCCTTGAAACGTGACTTCTTGTTATTGAATCCTTCACCCTGGGAATAAGCTTGTCTCTATCCACCCTGTCTATATACCCTTCATGATTTTGTTAACCTCAATCAGGCCCTCCCTCAATCTCCTTTTTTCTAATGAAAACAAACCTAACCTACTCAACCCCTCTTCATAGCTAGCACCTTCCATACCAGGCAACATCCTCGTAAACCTTCTCTGCACCCTCTCCAAAGTGTCCATATTCTTTTGATAATGTGGCGACCAGAACTGTACACAGTACAGAAAGGATATAGAAAAAAATTACAAGATGGTTTGAGGTATAAGGAGAGGCTGAATAGGGTGCAACCATTTTTAACTGGAAGGTAGGAGGCCGACAGATGACCTTATAGAAGTTTATTCTTTACAAGCAGGCATAGTTTTAAGGTGAGAGGGTCCTGAGGGACAATGTTTTCCCAGAGTGGTGCGTGAAGGGAATGAGCTGCCACAGTAAGTGATTGATGCAGGTACAACTGAAACATTTAAAAGACATTTGGTCAGATAATGGATAGGAAAGATTTAGAGGGACATGGGCCAAACATTGGTGAACATAACGAGGTCAGTTTGGGAAACCTGATTGGCATGGACAAGTTGGACTCAAGGGTCTGCTTCCAAGCTGTATGACTCAATGAGGAGTCTCCAGACAGAAGCCATTGCTCTTGCCATCAGGAATTTGGTCATGGGAATGCTTTATGCAGTGGTCCTGTGTGATAAACAGTTAAAATGGTTCACAGAATCCCAAATCACCTGCCTTTGCACAGTCTTGAGGAATCCATTCACATGCATGCAGATATGAGAGAGATTGCAGTCCCCTTTTCACTATTTGAGGAAGTTAATGTCTTTATGTATTTCAGTCTCATATGCCTAACCTTTGGTCCCCTTGTGCAGAGAAGCACAGAAACCTCCTCATGGGCCTACACTAATGGTAACCATGGACAGGTCCAACCAGTAGATCATGAAATGGATTGTTAGTCCTAATTACCTGCCACTCTTTTTAATTAGATCTGCATCAGATGTCCTTCAGGAGGGCGCACGCAGTGTCCACTGTCACATTTGAGGCCCTCCCTAACCGGCGGGTCTCAGGGGGCCAGAGGCCATTGTTCCCACTCAAACTTCAGTGAAATTTAAAACTTTGTTTTTACAAGTTTTGATTTTTGTATCAGAGCCATTTTAAGGCACCTTTCACTACTAAGTTTGTTCACTTGTTCTTTTTTAAAAGAGTAAAAAGAGACACATAAGGGCACGCTACACAGGTGACTTCCTCTTTACCATCAGGGATCTGGCATGGAGGCAGTTGCACACAGTGAGGAGGAGGTTAGGATACTTGATGGATGCCCCAGGCAGCCTGTGCTCGAGGAGTCTGTGCACTATGCATGTGTAGGTTGTGCTGGACTGTAGCCCTTAATTCACTTTTGCAAGGAGGTTGCTCCACAACTTTTGCCCAAACTTCAAGCCCACTCTCAAATTTGGCCACCCAGTGTAAAATAGGGGCAAACACATTGGAGGACCTCCACAGGGGTCGGCTCCTGGGTCTAATTAATATGGCCATTAACAGGACTAGTCAGCAGGCTGTGGAGAGGATCATTACTCTACTCATAGATACCTACTTCTCTTCCATAGTTACGTTCATGCAAGGGTGGCAGAGGAGTGGGAGCATGTTGTTTCCACCAGTAAGCTTCACGGCTTCCATGACCGATGGATATAATCTCTCTCCAAAATATTATCTTAATTTAAATTGTAAATTTGTTTTAAAATTTGGCCCATTAAAGGGCCAGTACCTCTGTTCACAAGGTAATTTGATTTTCAAGTTCATTTGTTTTTTTTGGAAGATTATAAAGACACACTTATTTACACTGGTAGGGTGTTAGAAGATTAGCACAAGGTTAGAATATAAGCATTTGGAATATTTCACTTCATGAACAAATCAAAAACTAAGTAAAAATTGACTCCTGGTCACTTTTCTAACTAACTATCTGAAAGACTCAACATGGTACTTGCCCATATGATCACTTAGAAATCTTACACCTATCCAAAAACAATAATCACCTTATTTTTCATGAACTTTGAATGACTCTTGTAAACTTCCATCTGTTTAAGCTCTTCTTCCCGGTCTTCAGTACTCAGAGCTCCATTGGTCTTCAGCATTTGAATTTCATCCTCTAAATCCCTAATATTTCTCTCCAGTGAGGCAATCTTGGTATCCTAAGGCAGAAAACAAAATTACAATTTCTAAATTACTACTGTTGTTATTATATGCCACAACATTAAAAAAATCTCTATTCTAAATCGAACAGCCATTGAAGTGAAAACAGCAAAACATTGTTTGCAGCAAACACATCAACAAAACAAGAACAGTGGATCATTGAGGTTTGTGTCACTGGTCTCCAGGAACTTACTTGATTATCATTAGCAATCGGGCAGGAAATTATCCAGACACCACCTTTTCTCAAACTCACCTATAATGTTACTACATTGTGGCCTCTACCTTGTGGCTATGTGGGCAGAAGTGGGGTGACAGTGTGTTAAAGTTACAAATCACACAACACCAGGTTATAGTCCAACAGGTTTATTTGGAAGCCCTAGCTTTCAGAGCACCGCTCCTTCATCAGGTGGTTGTGCCAAGATAGGTCAGAATTAAAGGACACTGAACAATGATAACAGTACTGATGCTGGAAAGTCTGAAATAAAAACAGAAAAAGCTAACAAATTTGTAGCAGGTCATGGCAATATTTCTGCAAGGAAACAAAAAGGAGTTAACATTTCAGGTCTGTGATCCTTCATCAGAACTGGGAAAATAGGCTATGTCATATTCATTATAAGCTCAGAGACTCCCACAGTTACAATTAGTCCATTTCCTTAAACTCCACACCCTGTAAGGGTTCCGTTCCTTTCTCCCAGTTCTGCCATCTCCATTGCATCAGTTCTGATAATGCAACCTTTCACAATAGCATGTCTGAAATGTCTTTTCCTCCTTAACCAAGTATTAACTTACACCATCCCCCTACCCTCATAGTTAACTAGGCACTTGACCACAATTGACATTTCTCATACTTTTGTGCTCAAATTCTTCCCCCTCATCCAGAACTGTGATAGGGATGTCAAGCGTCCTCACTTTGCACCCACCATCATTCAACTAACCAATTTGCTATTTCCACCAGCTCCAGCACATTGACACCATCTACCCCTCCCTTTTTCCCCAGCATTCCTAAGGGATCATACATCCATAACACCCTGGGGTCCACTCCTGAATCACTCCTGCCCATGACACATTTTCAAACAAACACTGAGATAAGAATTTTAAACAGCTCACGCCTCAGCATCCAAGGCCACAGACATTCCTTCCAGGTGAAGCAATGTGTACTTCTTCCAATCTAGCATTTGGCGTTCAAAATGTTGCCTCCTCTACAATGGAAGACCCAGAAGAGATTGGGTGCCTGCTTTGTGGAACAACTTCCATCAGACCATGCAAGCATGACACCATGCTTCTGGTAGAAAGTGAGGACTGCAGATGCTGGAGATCAGAGCTGAAAATGTGTTGCTGGAAAAGCGCAGCATGTCAGGCAGCATCCAAGGAACAAGGGCTAAAGAAGGGCTTATACCCGAAATGTCGATTCTCCTGTTCCTTGGATGCTGCCTGACCTGCTGCGCTTTTCCAGCAACACATTTTCAACCATGCTTCTGGTGACCTGACATTTTAATATATCACCTTATTCTCACTCGGTCATCTCCACCTTTGGCCGCTGCCCTGTTGCAGTGAAGTTCAACAAAAGCTTGCAGAACAGTGTCTCGTCTTTCAATTGTGTATTTCACAGACTTCTCAAATCAAAAGAGTTGAATCATTTCCTGCCATAATCTCTTGATAATTGTTTCCTTTTCTTTGCACATTTTGGTTTTCCCCTTTTTTTATTGCTATCAGCAGCACACCTGTTCCAGGCAAGTTTTCCTTCTTTTCTTGCTTCCTCACCATTTGCTTTAGATTTGGAAAACTAGCTCATGTCGCTCAATCGCTGGTGACTTTCACCGTCTCAGAAACCTTCCTCCTCATCTCATCGAAACTTTGTTCGAAACTTTTAAATCAAGGCGGAGACAACAGTGGAAGTGATTCAAATGAGAAAAAAATCTGACACTGCTGTCTGACCTAGCAGTGAATCCGCACAACTGCTGCCTCTGCTGTTTGATTTTCAAGTATCTCTGGGCATCGGAGTGTGTCTAAGAAAAATGAACAAACTGCAAAATTTATAGCTGACCTTGGAGATACCTGTGTAGGAGAGCTCACAGCAGGGGAGCAGCTCAGTGGATAGTTTGTAAATGTTAACTTATTAGTTTTATTGTGGTAAATCTACAATAATGAGTGGAGTGGATTCTGTTTTTGGATTATATGTTTTATTGAGATCTGTCTCGTGATTAAAATTTAAAAATACAAAACATAGGTACGAAGTTAGCCTGCAGCAGCGGTTTTAGAGCAGCAAGACTGTGCTATTTTCTGGATCTGTTGATTGGTAAAGTGGAAAGATGGTAGAGTGACATGCTCTTTCTGTAGAATGTGGGTGGTTAGGAAGTGTTTCCATCTTATTTTTGAATATGCCTGCAAGAAGGTCATGAATCCTAATGGATTGGTTATAGCAGCAGTTACAGGCAATAAGGAATTTACAGAGGCTAGCAGATGTGATGGATGGCAGTTACAGGAAAGGAGAAAAACCACAGATCTCGTCAGGTAGTTGGGTTACCTCCAGGAAAGTTCAGAGGGGTAGGCAAGTCGTGCAGCAGTATCCTGTGGCTATCCCCATCTCAAACAAGTATGCTATTTTGAAAAATGTAAGGGGTTATGGAGAATGTAGCACCTACAGCCAGGTTTCTGGTACCAAGACTGCCTCTAATGTAACAAGGGGTATGGCAGGTCCAAGCAATTGGTTGTGATAGGAGACTCTCCAGTCAGAGGCAGAGATAGAAGTCTCTGAGGCCACCAGCGAAACATTAGGATATTGTGTTGCCTGCCTGGAGCGAGGATCAATGATACCTCAGATCATTGGAATGTCTTCTGGGTAGAAGTGACTTGCATGAAAAGGACAGATTCCACCTGAATCAGAAGGGGATTAATACACTGGCAGGGGAATTCAGGAGGATTTATGCAACTATGAGTGAGAGTGAGAGCGCGAAAGGAAGTGTGTGTGTGTCTGTCTGTCTGTGGACTATGGAGATAGTGAGGAAGGAGATCAATCTGAGACAGGTACTGCTGGGAAAAGGAGCAAGCCAAACGGTAAGGGCTGGCAGGAACAATGCACAAAACAAGGTCAGACTGATAAATTAAAGTGCATTTATTTCAATGCAAAAGGCCTAACAGGTAAGGCAGATGAACTCTGGACATGGTTAGGAACATGGGACTGGGATATCATATCAATTATAGAAACGCGACTCCGGGATGGACAGGACTGGCAGCTTAAATGTTCCAGAGTGTAGACACTAAAGGAAGGATGAAAAAGAACTTGCTAAGCATGTACAAGAAAATTTTCTGATTCAGTATGTGGATGTACCCATTAGAGAAGGTGCAAAACTTGACCTACTCCTCAGAAACAAGAGTAAGCAGATGACTGAGGTGTCAGTGGAGGAGCACTTTGGAGACTGTGACCATAATTCTATTAGTTTTAAAGTAATGATGGAAAAGGACAGACCATATCTGAAAGTTGAAGTTCTAAATTGGAGGAAGACTAATTTTGACAGTATTAGACAAGAATATTCAAAAACTGATTGGGGACAGACATTTGCAGGTAAAGAGACAGCTAGAAAATGGGAAGCCTTCAGAAATGAGATAATTAGAGTCAGAAACAGTATATTCCTGTTAGGGTGAAAAGCAAGGCTGATAGGTGGAGGGAATGCTGGATAATGAGACAAAATGAGGTTTTAGTCAAGACAAAGAAAGAAGTATCTGTCAGGTATAGACAGGACAGATTGAGTGAATCTTTACAGAAGTATAAAGGCAGGAAAGGAGGGAAATCAGGAGGGCAAAAAGTGGACATAAGATAGCTTTGGCAAATAAAGTTATAGGAGAATCCAAAGGGTTTTTATATATTAAGGACAAAAGGGTATCTAGGGAGCAAATACGGTCCCTCAGAGATCAGCAAGGCGGCCTTTGTGTGGAGCTGCAGGAGATGGGAGAGATACTAAAGAAGTATTTTGCAAGAGTATTTACTGTGGAGCAGGACATGGAAAATGTAGAATGTGAGGAGTTAAATAGCGACATCTTCAAAAATGTCCACATTATAAAGGTTGTAGTGCTGAACATCTTAAAACATATAAAGGTGGATAAATCCCTGGGTTCTGATAGGTCGACCTCTGTGGGAATCTGGGGAAGTGATTGCTGGGCTGCTTGCCGACGTATTTGTATCATCGACAGTCATAGATGAGGTGCCGGAAGACTGGAGGTTGGCTAATCTAGTGCCACTGTTTAAGAGAGAGATGATAAGGAAAAGGCAGGGAACTATATATTGGTGAGCCTGATGTCAGTGGTGGACAAGTTGTTGGAGGGAAACCTGAGGGACAGGATGCAAATGTATTTGGAAAGGCAAGGACTGATTCGGGATAGTCAACATGGCTTTGTGTATGGGAAATCATGTCTCTCAAACTTGATTATTTTGAAGATGTAACAAAGAGGATTTATGAGGGCAGAGCGGTGGACATGATCTGTATCGACTTCTGTAATGCATTCAACATAGTTCTACATGGTAGACTGGTCAGCAAAGTTAGATTGTATGGAAACCAGGAGAGCTAGGCATTTGAATACAGAACTGGCTCTAAGGTTGAAGACAGAGGATGGTAGTGGAGGGCTGCTTTTCAGATTGGAGACCTGTGACCAGTGGAGTGCCACAAGGATCGGTGCTGGGTCCACTAATTTTCATCATTTATTAAATTATTTGGATGTGAACATAGGAGGAATGGTTAGTAAGTTTTCAGATGACATTAAAACTGGAGTTGCGACGGTCAGCAAAGAATGTTACCTCAGAGTACAATGGGATCTCGATTAAATGGGTCAATGGGCCAAGGAGTGGCAGGTGCAGTTTAATTTAGATAAATGTGAGGTGCTGCACTTTGGAAAGGCAGAATTTATACACTTAATGGTACATTCCTGGGGAGTGTTGCTGAGTAAAGAGACCTTGGAGTGCAGATTCATAGTTCCTTGAAAACGGAGTTGCAGGTAGATAGGATAGTGAAGAAGGCACTTGTAATGCTTTCCTTTATTGGTCAGTGCATTGAATATATAGGGGTTGGGAGGTCATGTTGCAGTTACACAGAGCATTAGTTAGGCCAACTGTTGGAATACTGTGTGCAATTCTGGTTTCCCAGCTATAGGAACCATGCTGTGAAACTTGAAAGGGCTCAGAGAAGATTTACAATGGTATTGCCAGGGTTGGAGGGTTTGAGCTGAAGGGCGAGACAGAATAGGCTGGGGCTGTTTCCCTGGAACGTCAGAGGCACAAGGGTGACCTTATAGAGGTTTATAAAAATCACAGGAGGCCACAGACATTGTAAATAGACAAGGTCTTTTTCCTGGGGTAGCAGAATCAAAAACTGGAAAGCATAGATATTTGAGTGCGGAAAGATTTTAAAAAGGACCTAAGGGGCAAATCTTTCCATGCAGAGGGTGGTACATGTATGGAATGAGCTGCCAGAGGAAGTGGTGGAGGCTAGTACAATTACAACATTTAGAAGGTATCTGGATGGGTATACATACAGGAAGGGTTTAATTATTAGAATTAGAGTGCCTACTGTGTGGAAACAGGAAACAAGTCCACACCAACCCACCAAAGAGTATCCCAACCAAACCCATTCTCCTACATTTACACATGCTTCATGCACCTAACCTATACATCCTTGAACACCACCGGCAATTTAGCACAGCCAACTCACCTAACCTGTACATCTTTGGATTGTGGGATGAAACCAGAGCACCCAGAGGAAACCCTCGCAGACACGGGGAGAATGTGCAAACTCCGCGCAGACGGTCACCAGAGCTGGAATTGAACCTGGGACCCTGGTGCTGTGAGGCAGCAGTGCTAACCAATGTGCCACCATGGCACCCTTTGAGGGGTATGGCAAATAGGACTACATTTATTGAGAATATCTGGTCAGCCTGGACAAGTTGGATCAAAGGTTCTGTTTCTGTGGTGTACATCTCTATGACTCTAATTCTTGCAAGTTCCAATGCAAGGGCATAAAGCTGACACTCTGTTTCTCACTACATACCCTGCCATAACATGAGAACCGAAAGCATGTTATGCTTTTATTTCAAAGTTGTTTTATGCTAAGTTTCCCTCAATGTCTGTGCATTCTTCACACACATACATAGTATCACTGGACCCAAAATATTAACTCTGATTTCTCTCCATTGATGTTGCCAGACCTGCTGAGCTTTTCCGGCAATTTCTATTTTTGTTTGTGATTTCCAGCATCCACTGTTCTTTCAGTTCTCACTTCAATCATACATTTAGATACAAATCTGGGGTTTCATCATATTTGCAATATGAGAGTCCCATCAAGAGGCAGACTTGGATTTGAATTCCAGCAATGCAGATAATATTCCCATGTCCAGCTCAAGTGTCTTTTAAGTTCTGAAGCAAAAACAAGGTTCCTCAAGCCATGATTGCTGATTGATGTGAAAGCAAATCAGACCAAAGGTTAAACAAGACTGAAGTTCAACATCAGGCAACTGAAGACAGGGTAGGGCTCAAACTTGAATAGTAACTTGGAGGTCAGTATTTTGACAAGAAAGCCAGAAGAAAATGTAAGCAATGCATTTTGAATCCTCATTTTCCACCCCCACCCTCACCCCTGCCAGAGTTTCTCCAAAACGTTTCAACATACACTCTTCCTTCAACAGAATTTTATGGATATTAATTGTTATGGGATGGGGAGAATCTTCTAAAACATTGCATTGTATTTCTTGCAATGTTGGGTTCCAAAATGTTTCAGAAATGCATTACAATTTAATCCAGTGTAAAATGAAAGAAAAATTCAACTCAAGAGTTAGAAGTATTCAATTTAAAAGTACAACAAGCATAGTAACATTTTGAAAGTTGTAATGCACTTCATCTTTCAAAATCAATAATCTGGCACATGACATTTTGCTGACTATTGACATTATACTGCATGGCTCCAACAAGATGGCATACATTGATTTGTCTTTCTCAATTAAAGAGGTATAAATAAAACAGAGCAATACAGCACAGAACAGGCCCTTCAGCCCCGGATGTTGCACCGACCTGTGAACTATTCTCAGCTCATCCCCCTATACTAGCCCAAAATCATCCATATGCTTACCTAAGGATTGTTTAAATCTCCCTAATGTGGCTGAGTCAACTACATTAGCAGAATAGGACATTCAACGCCCTTACCACTCTTTGCTTAAAGAAGCTGCCTTTGACATCTGTCTTAAATCTATCACCCCTCAATTTGTAGTTATGCCTCCTCATACAAGCTAGCGTCATCGTCCTAGGAAAACAAGGTTCCCCAAGCCATGATTGCTGATTGATGTGAACTGTCTACCCTATCTAATCCTCTGATCATCTTGTATGTCTCTATCAAATCCCCTCTTAGCCTTCTTCTTTCCAATGAGAACAGAAGGAAGTCTCTCAGCCTTTCCTCATAAGACCTTCCCTCCAGACCAGGCATCATCCTAGTAAATCTCCTCTGGACCTTTTCCAATGCTTCCACATCCTTCCCAAAGTATGGGGTCCAGAACTGTACACAATACTCCAAGTGTAGCCACACCAGTGTTTTGTATAGTTGCAGCATTATATTGCGGCTTCAGAACTCAATCCCTCTATAGATGAAACCTAACACACTGTATGCCTTCTGAACAGCACTATCCACCTGGATGGCAACTTTCAGGAACTGGACAAACCTCATTTGAAAATGGAGCAAAAATCTAAATCTCTATCCATTTTGTGCAATATATGCATTTTGGGAGTTGTACAGATGCTTAAATTAAAATACATCAATGTAACTTTGCCCTTGTAATTTCCTAGCACTAATGCAGCCACTGAATGACACACCTGCTTGCATTACATGGGTATCAAGGATTACAAGAAAATGAATTTGACAATCAGATTAGTCAAAAAGGCATTGAAGATCCTCATCAATGTTTTAAAAACATATCCAACCTTTTTTCTGAAACAGCCACTTTAGGTTTTAAATACCTCAATGCCAACTTTTGTTCTAGAATAAATTTTGTTAGTATTGATATGAAGTTGAAGGCATCTACTGTATCTTTAAGAGAGAATGAACGCTGTTCTGAACTGAGGTCTCAAGCACCTGTGATGATCAGCTAGCAATCTCATTGTACTAGAAAATTGAAAATATTTAACATTTGGCTGTAAAATAGATACCTGAGTTGGTTGCTGTTTTGACAACAATTCGATTTTATCCAGTTTAAATTATGCCCCAGGATAACAAAAGCCAATTGCGTTTGAGTTTATCGTTATGTCAACATTGAATCAATGAGATGACCGGTGTTGAGGGTATTAAAAAAGCAGGCATTTTGAAAGTCAGACAGTAACTGCCATCGAGAGAGTAACTGCCAAAACAGAGAGAAACCTGAAAGATTAAAACACCCTCTATCAAAGGTACCTTTTTCATATGAAACAGCTTCACAGTAAAAAGACAGACGGCGACCCAGTGAGATATTCAATTGAAAGAAGACAAGCACTGCAGATGACAGCTGCTGTATGGTTTTAAAATTAAGTTAATGTAATTTTAATAAGTGCTTTATTGGAACAGTATATTGTTATAGAGTTGGAGGCAGATAATAAACAGTTAAGAGTGGCTGTTTAATGTTCACTTTTAGAGTTTAAAATTAAATTGATTTTATTTTCTTTACATAGTGGAATTTGGGAGTTCTCGGTCACTCATATTTTAACAGATTACGAGACGAGGTGAGCTTTTCCAGGATGTTTGATTTAATTAACAAAAGGGCTCACTATCATGTTGTAACAGTATGACAATGTCCTACAAACTCCCCCATGAAAAATATCAAGTTACCAAGACTGCGCCAGAGGCAGTCTATGACTTTTCATCCTTACATCTGCATCCTCATCAGAGGACACATGTTATTTCACATTGTCAGAGTTTAGACTATGCAGAGCCAATGATGAATATTGTATGCTGTGAAAGCAGACGCAATAGCTTAAGCTTGATATATGAAAGAGTGATGAGTTATAATGTGGCACTACTTTTAGGAAACATCACAAGTAACAGCACATCATGCTTTACGTAGCAGATGGCATAGCTAGGTGATCAACAACCAACAGGGCCCAGTTTGGCTCAGCATTTTAAGATTCCTTGCACTGAACCGGACACATCTAACCTGCAGCAACTATGACCAATAGAGTTCATAGGCTTCAGATCTGCAGAGAATCAGATATGGAGTTGTGTCAGCTGCACAAAGGATATCTGCAGCTAACAATAACCAATGGTATCTGCAGTAATTCTCAGATCACCTTCCAATACTTTACAGACATGCTACAGAGTTAAAAGCATTTGAGAATAATGTAATGAAGTGGCAGTTATTTCATGCTGGAAAAATACTACTTCACCAGCTTACAAACTTGTGGTTTACAGTTGGAGTGGTGTGTCTGCTGCCAAGTTGCTTTGTTCCGGCTTTCTCTTCAGCTTTCAGAAAGGCTGAGAACAGTGAAATATCTGAATATGTAGAAAGGTTGCCACCCCATTAAATGAAATTTCACCAGTATTTAAATATCATTGGGCAGTCATCTTCCACAAGGTTGGAGCATGGTTCTTCAAGGTCAGTAAAGTCTCAGCCCAAAGAGGTGTCTACAGGAGTTCCTCCGAATAGTATCTGAGGACCAACCATTTTCAGTTGCTTCATCGTAAAGCCAGAAATGGGGACTGAAATGAGAATTCATTTACTCAGAAGATTGTGAATCTGTGGAATTCTCTATCCCAATGGGTAGTGGAAATTCAGGCTTGGAGTATTAATAAATTGATAAATTGAAAAGTTGATAAATCTCTGTTTCTCAATGGTGCAAAAGGTCACAGGGATCTATGGATAAGGGTACTGAAGTGTTCAATCATCCATGATTATGTAAAATGACAGAGCAGACTCGACAGACTGAATGGCCTATTCCTGTTCCAACGTTCACTGATTGTTGCTCGAAGTCAACACCATTTGTGATTAAAATACTGAAGCAGTCCATGTCCAAATGCAGCATCGTGGACAATATCCGGGGTTAGGTTGACAAGTGACAAGTAATTTGATTATCATATTAATCACAGGATTGGATCTCACCATTACCACTGGACATTCAATGGCATTATCATCACTGAATTCCCACTAACAACAATAAAGGCCAAGATGTAACTAACTGTGTTTATGAACTTGCTATTTTAAAATCCATACAATCATAACAGAATATGTTCTGCACTCATTTCTATCCATAAATAAACCACACTTGCACCTGAAAATCACAGGTGAGATGGACCAAAGGATCCATTTCCATGCCATATGACAATTAATCAATGCCAAATCATTTTTAGGGACCAACTCAAAAATCAAGATGTGTTCAAATCCCAAGGGATAATACTATTAACCTCAAGGTAAAAATGTTGCACTGAACAATCAGAAGTTCACCGATGTTTGAGAATAAAAGAAATTCAACCTCAATTTGGATTTCCCAACCTGACCACTAAAAAAAAAACACGTGTCACTGACTTTGATTTTGGCAACAGTAATAGACAAGATTGGATTTGTCTGGTTTACTACGCACAGGACATATCTGGGCAAATTTCCACTTCAGATAATTGCTAGTATTGTAGTTGCACTGGAACAACTTGACTAGAGGCATAGCTAGTTGTGGAGCACAGGTCTACAATTTTATGGCTGGGTTGTCAACAGATCCAATTTTCATTGCATTGTCAAGTACCTTTAACCCTTCATGTGATCACATGGAGTGAAGCTCTCTGGTTCAAGATTTGCATTGCGATGCTGGGGACTTCAGAAAGAGGCTAAAGTGGATCATCCACTAAACACTTCAGGCTGAAGATCAACAACACATGTACTTTTCCACTGAGATGCAGAGTTTTTTCTAGTATTGAAGATGAGGGATATGGTGGAGCTTCCTCCTCCACTTAGTTTTTTAGTTGCCCACCATCATTCATGACTGGTTGTGGAATGATTGTGGGATCTCTCCACTTTTTCTATCACATGCTGCTTCCTGTGCTTGGCATGTGTTCTGGCTTCACCAGGTTGATTCTCATTTTTATCTATGTCTGCGTGCCCTCTGGGTCTCCTCACTGAGCCGAAGTTCATCCCCTGGTTTGATGGTATCGACACAGTGAGTGATGAGAGGTTACACATCATGATTGAATGAAATTCTGCTGATGGCTCATTGTGTGAATGCCCAGGTTCGAGATGGTAGGTCTGTTCTGAATTTATTCCATTCAACATGGTGGTAGTGCCACACCACACAGTGGAGGACTCACTCAGGATCACACCATCAATACTGTTGTGGCTGGTTTCATCTGCGTCTGGTAAGTTGGTAAGGACTAAGTATAATCGGCATTTCCCTCACAAACTGCTGCAAACCCAATCATGCTGATAGGACTTTCAGAATTTGGACAGTTCAGCCTGTAGCCATTCTTAGTGAAAGACATTACACAGGACCATTCTGAGCTCGTCATATAGAGGGAAAAAGTGAGGACTTCAGATGCTGGAAATTAGAGTCGAGAATGTGGTGCAGGTAAAGGGCTGATGAAGGGCTTATGCCTTAAATGTCAATTCTCCTGCTCTTCAGATGCTGCCTGACCTCCTGTGCTTTTCCAGTACCACACTCTTGATCCTATGACATAGAGTACTGCTTTTAATGATATTCAACATGAAGGAGTACTAACTCATCAGCTGAAGGGGAACGTTCAACGATCACACAAAGCAATCATTTGGCCCACAGTGTCTGCAATGGCTCTCCAATTTAGTGCCATAATCCATGTACCCTTACACATTATTTGAATAGAGACAATCATCCCTCAATATGAATGCATCAACTGAACCTGCCCCCACCACATTTCAAGGTGATACAGTCCAGAGTTGTGTGGAAAAGTTTTTTCTCAAACTACATTTGCTATCAATAACTTAAACCCTCTGCCCCCTTACTCTTCATCTTTTCCAAGTAGGGTCAATTTCTCTCACCTGCTCTATCCAGACTGCTCATGATTTTGAAATCTTTATCTGAAATTCTCTTAACCTTCTTCCCTCCAAAGGAGAACAGTCCCAAACTCTCCATTCTTCTTAATCGGGAGGTCTCACTGTCAATGTCTTACCTAATGCCATGAAATCACATGTGGTTCAAATTAATGTGGAGGACTCAAAGGGAAAACCCTCCCAATCATTCACCACTGTGCTGCTGCAGCTGCTTGGTCTGACCTGCCAATAGAACAGAACATAGCCAGGGATGATGTGATAGCATCTAGAACAATTTCTGTTCAGGTATAATTCTGTGACTGACTCATCAGTAAGACAATTCTGACAAAAGGCTCCATACTTAAGTAAGGAGAATACTGCAGCATCAACAAGAATAGCTCTGCTCTATCCTTTACAATGAGACGAATTGAGCACAGAAGTCGGGATGCTAGGTTTTAGTTAGTCATGGCATTGTTGAGACCACATCTTGAATACAGTGTAAATTTTGGTCTCCTTATTTAAGAAAAGGTGCAAATGCATTGGAGGCAGTTTATATTGATACCTGGAATGAGCAGGTTGTCCCATAGGCAAAGATTGGACAGGCCCGGTTTGTTTTCACTGGAGCCTAGAAAATAGAGGGCTGATTTGATTGAAGTGTACAAGATCCTGAACGGTGTTGACAAGGTAAACATGGAAACGTTGTGAGTGAATCCAGAACCATTGGGCACTTATTAAGGATTAGTATTTCCCCTTTAAAGCAGAGATGAGGAGATGTTTTGTTTCTCTCTCTGGTAGATTGCTCAGGACCAATGTAATAGGCATTTCCCTCACAAACTGCCACCCCAATCGGGCAGATATGGCTTTCAGAATTTGGCCACTTTGGAACATTGCCTCCAATGTTTTAAGGCAGAGATAGATTAGATTCTTCTTGGCAAAGGAATCAAAGTATTTGGGGTAGATAGGAATGTAAAATGCTTGGTCTCCAGTTGATGTTAGGTGATCCTTACTAACTTTCAATTGCAATTTTTTTTTAAACCGAATAGTTCATTAATTAATTCTAATTCCACCAATTGCTATGATGGGATTTGAACCCTGAATATTCATCATGTTGATCAGCCCAGAGACATGGCCAGTACAGCATCTTGTCCTCTGTAGCCTCTACAAATACAAATTTCCGTTATATGCACGAGAAGACACAAATTCAAAAACAAATACGGTTTCAAATCTGAAAACATGATTCTATATTTTAACAGACCAGAATTTAATAGTTATGAGAGAAATGATATTCCGATAATGTATAATTTATAATTTATCTAAAAGCAGAACATGGAAGCTCTTCAATTAACAGTTTGTGTGAATTCACTTTGGTCTTTTAAATATGCATGTTTGCATAAAAGAACAGGAGACATTTGATGGAGCTTGCAGTGAGCGAAGTCTGTAGCCAATTCTTTTCATGAAAACTGATAGGCCTTGTTGCCATGGTAGCAGACTTCAGATAAGCATATGCTATCAATATTTTTGAGCCTAAGACCACGTCCATGCATTGGCTGGTTAACCCTTCTATTTCTAGTTTATAGATTTTATCATTCAAAATTGCAACAAATTTAAATTAAGCAAATAGTTTAAAGAAATTAGTAGTTAATCAACCCTACAATTAATCTATTTGTAACAAATAATAAAATTGCATTGACATGAAAAGGTCCTGGCATATAGTGATTCTGTGCATTTGATTTTAATTCACAGAAGAGTACAAAACCAACCTGTGCTTGAACGGGAGTAGGAGGAGGCAGGTTCAGCTTACTTTACTGGTTCGGCCTCAGCAACACTAACATTGATCAAAATTACCGTGAAGTCAGTGGAAAGCAATTGCTGAGCCATTCAAACTGGACAGTACGAAAACCCGTGAAGATGATCACAGGCACAAATTACACGTTCTAGAAGTGGAATCTCTGACAAGTGAAGGCAGCCAAAAGGATTCCGTGGGAAAAGCCGTAATTGCTCAGCCTCTCCAGCCTCAGGTTAAAATAACAAACTGGATGTCAGCACAGCCCCATCTGCATATTTAAAGCAGAGCTCACTGGCTTCAGGCAGGTATTCATGCCATCTCTAATGTTAATTTTGTAATCTGCCAGATCATGGCAGAAAAGGTCTACTTGAGTTGCCCAAATCATCTATTTTTCTGACACACAGTGGGCTGAAATAAAGGATTTTCTATATTTACTGCAACAGAATTGTTTATTACAGATCATGGGAGTGCCGAATATGAACATGCAATAACAATGAAGAATTACAAAGATCCATGGCATTTTTTGATTAACTACTTGCATTGTTTAAGGTCAAGATTTCGATAAAATTTGCACACGAGAAATTACTGCATCCAGGTCAAAGCTAAATTAATTAAATAGATCATAGACCACTTCAAGAGTGTTATACATATCTAATTTTTACTGCTGCAAAATATTTGGTATTTGTGAAATTTTACTCTAGTTTTCATGTACTTGGAGTAATTTTACTTCTAAACATTAGTACAATAACATTTCTTTTAAACCACTTCAAAATAAGTTTTCCATATAGACCAAGGCTGAAATGCTGATTTGTGTTGACTTGTCTCATTTTAATCAGAACAGTAACTTAGCATTTGATCTCAGCACCACTGATTTAGGAGGTGAGCAAAAAGGGTAGAATTGCTGCTCCTGGTTGATATTCAGAAATCAATTGTGACAGTGTATAGAACATAGAAACGTACAGCACAGAACTGGCCCTTTGGCCCACGATGTTGTGCCAAGATCTAATCCTAATGTAAAATATAGCAACTTAATCTACACACCCCTCAACTCACTGCTATCCATGTGCATGTCCAGCAGTCGCTTAAATGTCCCCAATGGTTCTGCTTCCAACACCACGCCGGCAACGCATTCCATGCATTCACAACTCTCTACATAAAGAACCTACCTCTGACGTCTCCTTTATACCTTCCTCCTAATATCTTCAAACTATGACTTCTTGTTCCAGTCAATCCTGCCCTGGGGAAAAGTCTCTGGCTATTGACTATCTATTCCTCTCATTATTTTGTACACCTTGATCAGGTCTCCTCGCTTCCTCCTTCTCTCCAGAGAGAAAAGTCCAAGCTTATTCAACCTTTCTTCATAAGGCAAGCCCTCCAATCCAGGCAGCATCCTTGTAAACCTTTTTTGCACCCTCTCCAAAGCCTCCACATCTCTCCTATAGTAGGGCGACCAGAACTGGACACAATATTCCAAGTGTGGTCTCACCAGGGACTTGTGGAGCTGCAGCAAAACCTCGCGGCTCTTAAACTTGATCCCCCTGTTAATGAAAGCCAAAATACCATATGCTTTCTTAACCACCTATCCACTTGGGTGGCAACTTTGAGGGATCTATGTACTTGCACACCCAGATCCCTCTGTTCCACCACACTGTCAAGAATCCTATCTTTAATCCTATATTCAGTATTTGAGTTCAACCTTCCAAAATGCATCACTTCGCACTTATCCAGGTTGAACTCCATCTGCCATTTCTCAGCCCAGCTCTGCATCCTGTCTATGTCACGATGTAGCTTGCAGTAGCTCTCTATATTATCGACGACACTTCCAACCTTGGTGTCATCTGCAAATTTACTAGCTCACCCCTCAACTTACTCATCCAAGTCATTTATAAAACTACAAAGAGCAGAGGCCCAAGAACAGAGCCCTGCGGGACCCCACTCAACACCGACCTCCAGGCAGAATACTTTCCATCTACAATTACTCTCTGCCTTCTGTCAGTCAGCCAATTCTGAATCCAGATAGCCAAATCTCCCTGTATCCCATAACTCCTGACTTTATGAAGGAGCCTACCATGGGGAACCCTATCAAATGCCTTGCTGAAGTCCGCATACACGACATCTACTGCTCGACCATCGTCGACCTGTCTTGACACCTCCTCAAAGAACTCAATAAGATTTGAGAGGCAAGACCTGCCCCTCACAAAGCCATACTGACTGCCTTTAATCACACTATGCTTGGCCAAATAGTCCTAAATCCTATCCCTCAGAATTCTTTCCAAAACTTTGCTGACCACAGACATAAGACCGACTTTTGTTGACCACAGACATAAGACTGACATGTATGTGTGACAAAACATGAAGAAAGGATGTAGGTACAGCCACTGTGACCCTATGGCAGATTTACAGATTGATACTGGAGGTGTAATCACTTACAGCATGTACCAGAAGGAGACTGGTGCTTTGGAACTGTACTGCAGAAGATTAACTATCTCAAAGTGAGAACAGTAAGATTTCCTACTTAAAAACACTAGTTAAGTGTATCCCCTCCCCTTTTCAAAAGAAGTTAATAAGTCTCCAATAATTGCTTGAAAAAGTTCTTGTAATAGGTACATACAAATAGTAAATTTGCCTGAGGCAATTTATTGTGTCATGTTTCATCCAGGCAAAACGCTCAGTCTGAAATTGGGAATTACTGACAGCAACAGATCACATCACTCTAAAAGAAATGTTTGTATTTTCTGAAGCTAATTAAGTCCAGCAACCACTAAGAGAATATGCCACATGCCTCAATGACTAAACATCTGGGACCAGCAATTTATTTTGTGAAATTTATTTGTAGGATGGAAGCATCACAGGTTCAGCGAGCACCTATTAACCATCCCTACTTTCCTCTCTTAAGAAGGGTGGTGAGCTACATTCTTGACCTGCTGGCCTCCATATTAATATGTAACAAAGCTAAAAGAGTGTTCGTTTCTGATATATAGAAAAAAAGATAAAAATCAATGATGATAGAATACGATTAGTCCATGGAAACTAGCAACTTTATAATTTGTGTATGGTTCATGAGGTCGGTTTTGGGAATTTTAAAATATTCGAATTATTTCCAATTCTTGTGAAGTTATCGAAAGTCATAAGCATCAAGTAGAGTATTAAATGTGCATAAAGCCTACTGCTTTCAAAACAACTATCATTTAACCATTACAGAATGTGTATTAAATACATTACACATACATCAAAATCTACCACCTGGAAAGACAAACTTTCTCTGTTCCTCCCAAACAGCTGGGCTTGCCTCTGTTCTTCACACGTCCACTACAGTATTTGTCAAAGCCAGCATGTATTAGTCTCTGAGAAAACAGAGTAGTTTGAGAAGATTCCCTACAGCGTGGAAACAGGCCCTTCGGCCCAACAAGTTCACACCAAACCTCCGAAGAGCAACCCACCCAGACCCATTCCACTACATTCACCCCTGACTAATGCACCTAATACTATGGGCAATTTAACATGGCCAATTCACCTAACCTGAACATCTTTGGACTGCGGGAGGAAACCGGGGCACTCAGAGGGAACCCATGCAGACACGTGCAAACTGCACACAGACAGTTGCCCAAGGCGGGAATTGAACCCAGATCTCTGGTGCTGCGAGTCAGCAGTGCTAACCACTGAGCCACCGCGCCATCAAGCAAATCAGAATTGGTGAGAGCTCCTAGTCAGATGTGTTCCTGGATGTCACATGGTATTCTGGCCACATGATATCTGAACATGTGGCAGCCTGGCAGAAAGCTTCTGCAAATGTTCCAACATTTACCACCTCCTGTAATTAAATAGTTTTTTGAAAGTGTTTTAATGCAACAAGTCACCATCACCAATCGAGAAAGAACAATTTGCAAAGGGGAAACCAGAGCTGGGAGGAACTTGATTTTACCCATAAACAACAATTCCGTTCAGTGGTAGCAACAGGAAACCTCAGTCAGAGCTGACCTTTGCGTGAAATTATCTGAAGCAAACCAGCAGGCTGCGCAAAGGGCAAAAGGCAGAGTGTTTGGGATACTCCTCACAAGATGCATTGCCATAAACAGTTCTCCATCAGCATTTTTAAACCATTCACTGAGCTCAAAGGCAGAGAAGACGACTTTCATTAAATTACAAAAAATACAGGACACTGTAAGGCCATTTGACCTGCAGTACAGGCAGCTCTCATATAACCCTACTCAGCTCAACTGTAAGGTTTTCTTTTAATATTCATGTTTAAATTTCCTTCCAAATAAAGTTTTTTTAAAAAAATCAGCCACACATGGCAAAGGTAAGTTTAAATATCCTCAGTTGAAAATCCGTCGTTTATCCTTCATCATTTTCTTCCAATAAGCAGCACTGACCACTACACCTGTTCTTAATTTGCTGACTAATGAGTAAAGTCTGTTCCTGACACAGAGTTAAGGCGTCAACGTTTGACTTACATTTTTAGCAGGCAAAAGTGAGGGCTACACATGCTGGAAATCAGAGTCGAGATTAGAGTGGTGCTGGAAAATCACAGCAAATCAAGCAGCATCAGAGGAGCAGGGGGAAAAAAAAGTCGACATTTCGGGCAAAAGCTCTTCATCAGGAATGAAGGCAGGGGGCCTCCAGGGTCGAGAGATAAATGGGAGGGGGGGGTGGAGCTGGGGAAAAGTAGCAAAGAGTGCAATAGGTGGAGGGGGGTGGGGATGGAGGTCTTAGATCAGAGAGGAAGGTGGAGCAGATAGGTGGGAAGGAAGATTAACAGGAAGGACAGGTCATAAGAATGGTGCTCAGCTGGAAGGTTGGAACTGGGATAAGGTGGGGGGAATGGAAATCAGGAAATTAGTGAAGTCCACATTGATGCCTTGGGGTTGAAGTGTTCCGAGGCGGAAGATGAGGCGTTCTTCCTCGAGGCGTCTGGTGGTGAGGGAGCGGTAGTGAAGGAGGCCCAGGACCTCCATGTCCTCGGCAGAGTGGGAGGGGGAGTTGAAATGTTGGGCAACGGGGTGGTGGGGCTGATTGGTGCGGGTGTCTCGGTGATGTTCCCTAAAGCACTCTGCGAGAAGGCGTCCAGACTCCCTGATGTAGAGGAGACCGCATTGGGAGCATCGGATACAATAAATGACATTGATGGATGTGCAGGTGAAACTTTGATGGATGTGGAAAGCTCCTTTGGGGCCTTGGATGGCAGCAATCTTCTCAACAACCACTCACCATGTTGTTGCTGCTCCCACCATAAGCATTCACCAGCCATTCTATAACCACATGCCCATCCTCTGACTTCATCAGTCAATTCCAAACCTGGTTCATCTCCTTATACCTCCCATTGAGAGATGCCCCATTTGCTAGTGTCTCTCTCTCTCTCTCTCTCTGTCCCCACAAAGAATCTCCAATACATCGTTTCTTCTCCAGGAGCCCCCCATCTTCTCTCTTCCTTAGAGCATTCAACTCCCCCATTTCTCAGAAATTGCAGTGCTGTTCTCTTCTCTCAGAGCACCCAATCTCTGAGAATCCTATCAATCCCCAACTCTCTCCATCTCTTCCCAATTCTCCCTCAACTCCTCCTCAAAAATCCAGACTTTTTGGAGCCCAATTCCAAGAATTCTTGTGTACGCTGAAGCAGGCATTGTTCTCTGCACTGACAATCAGCTAGCACTGAAGAGGCAGAGCTTATACTGAGCATTGCACTGTACGAGAAACTTTGAAGTGCAGAGCTTTTGGAATTCTGAGAGAAAAAAAATCCCAATTCTGGGAACTCTCACCCAAAGCCAGAGTAAGAATGGCAGTTTTAATTCTCTAAAGAGTCAACTTCATGTGCTTTTACTGTAATCTGATAGTCTCATGGTCACTTTTTTTTTGAAAAAGTAAAGTTGATACACAAATTTCTGCAGTGTTAAGATGGGATTTGAGCTTTCATTCTCATTTATCATTCTCGCTCTCTATATTACTCATCCAGCAACAATCATACTGCAAGAAAAGCAACATAC
Source organism: Hemiscyllium ocellatum (assembly GCF_020745735.1). Lineage (NCBI taxonomy): Eukaryota > Metazoa > Chordata > Chondrichthyes > Orectolobiformes > Hemiscylliidae > Hemiscyllium > Hemiscyllium ocellatum. The sequence continues at coordinate 34,108,174 of NC_083414.1, forward strand.
TGTGGATGCTAGGAATCTGGAATAAAAACAGAAAATGCTAGAACAAATCTAGCTAATAATGTTAGTAGAGATGACAAGCAGACTTCTGTCAAAAATATTGAGTTCATTTTCTTTCCACAGATTTTACCACTCTTGTTTACTGCTTCTAGCATTTTCTGTTTGAGTAACCACTATACTAACTTCAAGGTGGTCAGTTGGCTCAGTTGGATTGATGGCTGGTTTGTGATGCAAAATGATTCAAGGAACTGCGCCCTGGCCTGAGACATGCTGCCCCTCAGGTTAAAAAATGACCAGTCATCTCTGTAACTCTAATGACAGAACAGCCCTATTATCTTTGGGGCCTATGGCAGCTTTACCTTTACATCATCTTCACCAGTCCAAAATCCTTCAAAATCTCCACATTACCCAGCCATCTTCCCTTCGTCCTTCATGTTGGCAGCCATGTCTTTCAAGCTCCAGGTTCTATAGTTCCCTCTCTCCTGCTGTTTGAGCAAGTTGTTCATCTTTTTTTAATATCTTTGGTTCAATGAAGCATGCATAACAAAGGTAAATCAATATAAAATCGTAAAATGGAAGATCTCAAATCTGAAATAGAAACAGTAAATGCTGGAAAGTCTGAGCAGGTCAGGGACCATCTGTGGAGAGATAAACCAAGTTAACATGTCCAGCCAATGGCCTTTCAGCAGAAGTGGAAAAATATAGAGAAGTTTCACTTGTTAGTTCCATGTCCAAAGCTGACTTGCTTACACTTCCTTCCAAAGCACTTCCTGTAAGTTCTCTATCACATCTGCCAGTTTCAATACCAGTGCTTCCAAGACATCTCTTTTTTTACCCAAACTGAAAATTCCCTCCCAGGAATACAAGATACTTGACGAGTTCCATTCTATTTCCCACAATTCTGCTCTTATTCCTACCCCCTCCCCACACACAAGCTCCAAGAAAAACAATAGGATTCCTCTTGCTCTCATCTTTCACCCACGCAATTTTGTACTTTAACAGCTCCATCACCACCAAATCCACCCTTTCTTCCGTTACCAGCATTGAAAAGGGTCTGCTCCTTCCACAAAACTCCAGTCAATGATTGAATCATTCACTTCCCACTGAAGCTTCATATGCAATCATGCAAGGTGCAACACATGCTCTTAACCCCTCCCTTCCAAATATCCAGGTACGCAAACACTCCTCCAGGTTAATCAGTGATTTACTTGAACCTCTTTTAAGTTTGTATCATGTAGTGACTGCTCACAATAGCGACTCCTTCACACAGACGCATCCAAATGCAGACTGGGTGAGAACAACTTTGATCAGTCTCCATGATACTGGTTTCCAGTTTTATTAATTCTCCACTTTTACCTATCATCTTACACTTATGCTCTTGCACTGTTGCAATGAAGTTCAAAACAAGGTCAAAGAACAGCACCTCATGCACTAAGTTCAATAATTTCAGATCATAAATTCTGCTCTCACTCTTTGAATAACAACTCCTCCAGACACATTTTTTGCATTATTTGTCCTGTTAACATTCCATTTGGTCTTGCATGACCATCCCTTTTGTCATTTAATCTCTCCTATCTTTCCACTGATCAAAGACTCTTCTTTTTGTCATTTATCTCAAGAGGGTTGGAATATAAAAGCACCGTTGTGCTACTGAGACTTTATAAAGCTCTGGTTAGGCCTCATTTGGAGTACTATGTTCAGTTTTGTTCCCGACACCTCTGGAAGGACATACTGGCACTGGAACGTGTCCAGTGGAGATTCACACAGATGATCCCTGGAATGGTTGGTCTAACATACGAGGAACGGCTGAGGATCCTGGGATTGTATTCATTGGAGTTTAGAAGATTGAGGGGAGACTTAATAAAAACTTACAAGATAATACATGGCTTGGAAAGGGTGGACGTTAGGAAATTGTTTCCGTTAGGCGAGGAGACTAGGACCCGTGGACACAGCCTTAGAATTAGAGGGGGTCAATTCAGAACAAAAATGCAGAGACATTTCTTCAGCCAGAGAGTGGTGGGCTGTGGAATTCATTGCCGCAGAGCGCAGTGGAGGCCAGGACGCTGAATGTCTTCAAGGCAGAGATTGATAAATTCTTGATGTCACAGGAATTAAGGGCTACGGGGAGAATGCAGGTAAGTGGAGTTGAAATGCCCATCAGCCATGATTGAATGGCGGAGTGGACTTGATGGGCCAAATGGCCTTACTTCCACTCCTATGTCTTATGGTCTTTTGTCCTTTAGAGTAATTCCTGCCACCAATCTGGCACAGGAAATTGGTGATGTTATTGTTGATATGTGCCTATAGCTGGAAGCTGGCTCTGGCCCTGCCTACAGGCAGGCTAATGGAATACTCCCTCACTCACCACTTCTTAGCATCCCCGGCACCTCCAGTCAGTACCTTCAGTGTCTAGCGTTCCCCCTTCTCCCGGTCTTGCCACTCTCTGCTTCATTCAGTCCCCCTCCGCCCCCCATGCAGCATCCCACTCGCCACTTGCCACATTGCTCCCTCACTCCAAGAGATGGTGAGCAGTGAAGAAACTTAGTCGTGTGTGAGGCGGACAGAGGGAGGGGGGGTAATAAGGGGTCAGGCGCTGAGTGGAGAAGTGTTTGGAGTGAGTCGGTGAACAAGTCACAATACCAAGAATTCATTTAGACATGTACAAAACACTCATTTTATTATTTGTATTCCTCAACACAAGATCTCACTACTGTGTTTCTAATAATGAAGTTGAAGGCACTGCAATTGCCATGGTCAGACAGTGCAAGTTGCGTCCAATCTGTACCTCCCCATCTCTGTACTTCTATGAAGGCCAGTTCATCACTGACATCTTCAAGTTCTGAGAAAAGATCATTGGCCTTAAACATAAAGAGTTGTTCCTCCACAGATGCTGCGTGATTTGATGTTTATTTCCAACATTGTCTGGTTTCACCCGAATAAACTTTAGACTCGAGGTGGCTGGTTTCTCTTGCAAGGAAAATTAACATATTTAAAAGTTACATTTATTGGACAGGGTCAGGTTGTTCAATGTAATTTGGCACAAATTTCCTCAAGGATGCTTCAACTTTAATACCATATGACATGAATATTAAGCCATCAGAGGAGACAACACAAAACACACAGTTAACATGAGCCAAAGTGAATCGATTTTAATCAGTAATTTGATCAAATTTAAAAAGCTGAATTAAATGAAGAACTGCTGCACACAAATGCAAAGCAAACTCAATTAACTTTCTCTGCTTTTACCTATCTCTTCACACAGTTTGGAAGAAAAGAAGAATGGTGTATTGAAAAGCAAAGCCTATCTTTAGGTAAGGGATGCCACAATAAAAATAAATACATAGACATTAACACTGAAGTATATTATTACATTTCATTTACACTGGACTTCTATAAAACATGCCGCAAATCTTTACATGAAACAGGAAAACGCTCAAATGGAAAAAATTGATGGGTTAATGGGTTGATATCAATAAGTGATCTTGAACAAACCTAATGCAAGTGTTCTATTAGTTCAATATCAAAATATCCCTATTGTGGCAATACTTACATTTCTACACAGGTATTTCTACTGAAAAAAGAAATAGAAGACAGCACACACACAGCTTAACATACCTGCCATATCTTATCGGGTCCAAAATCATATGATGGGTGCTGTAATAAGTATACCATTAGAAATACAGCAATGTTCAACTTTCATCCAGTAATGGGAGGTGCTTTAAACATTTTAACTCTACAGTGTTATGTTGCTTAATACTTGCAGCTTTCAGTTTCAACACAGAGGTGGAAATATTAATTCATTAGTAAATAGCTTCACCTCAGGCCTGGTAACAAAAGCTAACTGTTTCAAGAAAACAAAGGCTCTCACAGGTAAAACCATTCTGTGAAAACCACCAGGGATCCACTGAGTTAAAAATCAATTTTATTGTGGGTAAAGAAAATGATATTTGATGGAAGTTAGGCAACAATAACGTAAACCATGTGGAACAAACATTTTTTTTTAAATGGAGGTTAGGAAGGCTTAAAAAGAGTGAAGAAAAATGTTCCACATAAAAGAAAAGGATTTTTTGCCCAAGTGCCGTAAGTAGAAGAATAGACAAATGGGTCAGAGAAGATCTGGATAGAAATTAGTGCAACGTCTGCTGAGGAAAGACAAGGAATGTGCACATCAGTCCAAGCTAGAGCCTACAAAGTACCAACGCAGAGAAACAAACGAAAAGGAAAATGCTCTAAGAGGCAGGGTAAGAACACCAGCACTGATTTGAGCATAAATAAGGTGCTTTCTATATAAATGCAAGGTAAATGAAAACAGAGGGAACTAGTGAAACATGAAAAAATGCATTGTCATGAAAATTAACTGATACAGAATGGCACAGAATCAAGTAGTTCTGACAAGGATATAACTGAACTTGCCAATAAAACTGCACAGGAAGTTCGACTAACTCCAGTCCAATAGTAAAGGAATGACATGGATGCTTTTTCATAAGTTTTCAGGTGATTGAATCATATGCACAAAGGCTTTGATTCACTAACGTGCTCATTTAGCAGTAACCAGCAATGGTGTCATCATAGAATATGCCATTATAAATGTTATGGTCTCACTGACAATGATTCGTGGAACTCTCCATTCATTGCATGCAGAATATGTGCCAGAGCTGGAGGGTACTTAGAAATTGTGGTTAGATGCACAGAAATGTGTTATTAGAAAGGCACTGAATTAATTAACGTTAAAGGATTCATTCCGGATACCAGTTCCAGATGATCTAAGAGTCTATTTGCTCAAGAAGGAGTGCAAGGCACTCAAGCAATTACATGATTATTTTCTGGCATTTTGAGTGCCAGGAAATATTCTACAGGTGGGAATCAGATGATTCATCTGGCTCACTGAGTCAGTAAATCTGACTGTATTAAGACAGGGAACAGAATTGGCACAACAGGGAATTTAAGAAATTGGGGCAGTGTTGAGATAGTGTAAACTTTCACTTCTAACTCAAATATAGGCAACCAATAATGAAAGTCAGATTAGCTTCATAGACTGCTCCTTAGCCAGAATATTGACACCTATAGCCTGTCTGACCTGGGTGATGGAAAAACAAGCACCTGAAACATGAGGCAGGATTTTTAAATACAGCAATCTGTGTCTAATGACAGTAAGGCCTCAACTGCAATGTTAAGGCTTTTAGCATCCTAATCACCAGGCCTCAAAAGGAAATGCTCCAGGACACACAGAACAACCCAAAGAGTAGAGAGTAGATAAAAGTGAAGCACATTTAGAGACCCCCTGTTCAATCCAACCTGTCTGGTGACCTGAAAATAAATTCAGTTGTTTTCCTACCCTCCCACAACCACAAACTACAGTGGGTGCTTACAGCTCATCAACAACTTGCAAATGAGATTCAAGCCTTAAAATAGTTATGGATTCACGTGTGCAATGAGGCTGCTTCAGTTACCGAAGTCTAAGACTGCCACTATAATGTGATATATTTATATACATACTTAATATAGGAAATATAGATCTCTCAAATGTGACAGTGGATCCCAAAATCAATCACTAATTTTATAAAGAATTGCACTGCATCTTCAGCAACCAAATGCAGTCTTAATATAAAAATATGCTTGGCCATATATAATGGTATATGTGAGGCAAGCAGAGGCTGATTATTCCATTAATGCAACAAAATGTGGTGTGGATCAGTGCATAAAAAGTTGTTCAGATTCTAAGTATTATAGTAACCGTAAATGCACTTGTTGTTGAGCTGAGATATCCTAATTGGATAAAAGGAGCGTGGAATTAAGCAAGTGTAAATTTAACAGCTTTGTGGGTACACTGGAGGTGCTATAGTCAGACTGCACAATAGGACTTGGCTGAGACTAGGAAACAAAGCAGCAGTGGCTTTGGGCGGCACGGTGGCTCAGTGGTTAGCACTGCTGCCTCACAGCACCAGGGTCCTGGGTTTGATTCCCGCCTGTCTGTGTGGAGTTTGCACATTCTCCCCGTGTCTGCGTGGGTTTCCTCCGGGTGCTCCGGTTTCCTCCCACAGTCCAAAGATGTGCAGGTCAGGTGAATTGGTCATGCTAAATTGCCCGTAGTGTTCGGTGTGTTAGTCAGGGGTAAATGTAGGGTAGGAGTTTGGGTGGGTTTCTCGTCGGAGGGGCGGTGTGGACTTGTTGGGCCGAAGGGCCTGTTTCCACACTGTAGAGAATCTAATCTAATTACAGTGGGTAGTTTGCCACAATGGTTTTTATTGGCATGGATCAAGGACCCATCCTTCAATCAACGGGGGAAAGGTAGTTGTTGGCCAGCAGTTTAACACAGAAAACAAACTATTTCAGTTTAAGTAGAGTAGTGCAAATACATAATTCCTTTGGGATTCATACTGTAATGGAAGCAGGATATTGCCAGTTGAGAGAGACTGAGGGTGGTACAGGTAGCTTGCTGGTTTTTCCAAAGGATTTCAATAAATTGAATTAGAATGACACAGGTTTATGTTCTATGCATTTAATCCCAGGGCTTTGCCACAGAAATTTGGATAGATTGTGTATATAAAGACACATTCTCATTTTTGAGGAACTTGATATTTCCTTTGGGCCCAATGTCAGTGGTCACTTCTGTAAGTGAATCTCAAGTGTTAATCTGCAAAAATCTTAACACTTTCTGAAAGACTTCTCTTGAATAGGCTAGTTATCCAAGAGGAATGGTTTAATTTTGTATATTTATTGCACTGTTTATTATTTAATGGATTTGTCATATTTTTACACTTCAGATTTTGATTTAAATTGCATTTCTTCAAGTCACATTAGATGTGCAATCTCTAGTCTGAGTTTAATGTGCTGTTTCAAAGGATCATCGTGGCCAATTTATGATTAATCCAGTCGATAAAGAGCTTCAAAACACAGTAACTATAAGTCATACCTTTTTTTTAATATAAAGAAACAACTTTTGAGAATGTTTCATTTATAGAAATTAGTCCTTTATAAAACCTAACTCTGTATCATCCAGTAGTTCAGACAGTAGGGCTTTCACTATGGTTTGAAGACATGAAGTCTTGAGGAAATTGGTAACAAAGTTTAAAAAAACACTTATCTGGCTGTCATTTATTTTCTTCAAAGGTTTATGCATCACTACTTATTATGAATATTTGACAAGATTTAGTAAAATCAGAAGATTTTTTTCTCCAAATAAACTTTAATTGAATATTTCACTGATGCTATCTTTCCAATAAAAGGCAGTGACAGTGAATTTACATCTTTTAAAATTTCAATCACAGAACTATATCTTATTGTAAAAAAGTACATAGCAAATATCTCCATTCTTGGCTTTTAAATTTGCGTTTATTTCATTTTTGATAATGCTTTTAAATTAATAACTTAAGGAAGTTGCCTGATGTTAATGCTTTGACAGCATTTTTATATAATTAATAGTTTAAGTTGAGAATTTCAGTTTTTCCACACTCAGGCAAAAGCCTGCTGTCCCTGAGGACTGGCACCAGCACAGTGGAAGTAAAATTCCACATCTAAAAATCAGAAAAGTAAACATCACCTGAACTGCAATAGTGAACTGTTCAGCAAATGTTATTACTGCTTCCCTCTAAACTTTTGACATAACTTGTTTTAAAGTCAAATGTATCAGTTCAAACATAGGTATATTTATTTAGTTAAAACCAATGTAATATACCTATGACTTTAGCCAGGTTAAAATTAATAAGCTCACTACAACAATATGCAATTTCTTTCAGGATCATGCTACAGTGTCCTGTAGTTATCTGAAACAGCCTTACCTTCATTTCAATAACTGTTTGAAGAGCCTTCGTCTTTGCGGACTCTGGCTGACTTGGCGTTCTCCTGTGCAGCTCCTGTGGAGGTACACGAAGAAAGGAAACTTGACGACTCATTGTGTTACATCTTAAGTCATGGAATAATATACTGTACAGACAGAAATCCAACTTCATAAAATGGGGCAACGAAACGGCCTTCAGCAACAGATTCAGTCCTCAACCACCCAAGCACACTGCAGTTTCTAGCTTATATTACAGTCACTTCTAGTAGCACATGCGCTATGTCAGCTTCTATCAATAATTAATGTCAATTGTGACAGTGACAGCAAGCAAATGCTCAGTCCATTTAATTAACAGCACAACTTCTTCGTAGTCATCGAGCCACACTTCACTGCATTTTCGATAGCTAATTGATGTTTGTTAAACATGCCAATATTTAAAACTCAGCCACAAGTCAAGAACGGAAACCACCTTTTACTTTTGGAAATTAGACACTCAGGAGAAAAAGGAATTAAAGAGTATTAATTGAATACGGGTTAAGCACACTTTTAAATATTAATTGTATTAAAGAGTGCTGACCACTTCAAAATCACACAAATGCTAACCATCAGAAAAAAAACTATTTGGTTTTGCATTATTTAAATACTGCACATGACTACCAAATACTTGCAGCACCATTCTCTTCTTCAGACAGCAACAGTACTATTGTTACTATTTTGTAAGGGCCTCCTAGTAAAAATGTAAATTACTGCAAAAGTACAAAAAAATTTTAGTCAGTATTATCAAAGTAACCATTTTGTTTTACCAATAATTGTTACACAATCTAAGAGTTTAGAAATATGAAAGATGTAATTATCAAATTGATGTGTCTGCAGACCAGAATTCAACTTTGGCTCATGTTTCAACTCATTTGACACGGCACGAATTGCTTTCAAACCATCACTCAACATATTACCAATATTTATTCTTTAACTGGAAAACAGCATAAAAAGATGTATTAAAATAAAACAAAGGAGCCGTACAGATGCTGGAAATCAAACAAAAACAAAAATTACTGGAGAAACTCAACAGGTCCGGCAGGGTCTGTGGAGAGAGAAACCAAGATGAAGTTTTGAGTCCAATGACCCTTAAGAACTGACAGCATCAAGGAAAATGGCTTGGTATCCATGCTGATGAGAGGGAGGGGAGTTGGCTCACTCCTTTACTCTCACCTCTTTGTAAATCAGCAAAAAAAAAACATTTTTTTCCTCAACTTGATTAGTTTATGTGACAATAAATAAATCAAAGTACAGTGAAAAGCTTGATTTACAAGCAGTACAGACAGATCATAGTAAGCAAGGATGTACAAATCAGAAAGACTTAGACATAAACATACAGGTTACATTGCACAGGGCATGCACTAGGCGAGAGCAACATGAGCAAGATCAATATTATTTGAGGCTGAAGAGTCCATTCATCAGTCTAATAAAAGCCGGGAAAAAGCTGTTCCTGAACCTGCTGGTGTGTGTGTGTGTTCAGGCTTCTGTATTATCTGCCTGATGGAAGAGGCTGTAGGACAGCATTACTGGCCTTTGATGATGCTGGCAGCCTTTCTACAGCAGCAACGTAATTGGAAAGGAATCCACGTATGGGAGGTTGGCTTCCGTGATCGTCTGAGTTATACACACAATCTTCTGTAATGTCTTACACTCCTGGGCAGAGCAGCTACCATACCAGGCCATTATGCACCAGATAGTACGCTTTCAATAGTTCAGCTGTAGAAGTTGGTGAGGGTCCTTATGGACATGCCAATTTTCCTGAGGCGCCTGAGGAAGAGCTGATGTTGGTGTTCCTTCTTGACCGTCACATCTGCATGGGAAGACCAGGTGTATTTGAAAGCGAAGAGGATTATCTCAAATTACAACAGGATCTGGACCAAATGGGCCAATGGGCTGAGAAGTGGCAGATGGAGCTTATTTCAGATAAATGCGAGGTGCTGCATTTTGGGAAAGCAAATCTTAGCAGGACCTATACACTTATTGATCAGAGTACTGAGTACAGGAATTGGGAGGTCATATTGCAGCTATACAGGACATTGGTTCGGCCATTGTCGGAACATCGCGTGCAATTTTGGTCTCCTTCCTATCGGAAAGATGTTGTGAAACTTGAAAGGGTTCAGAAAAAATCTACAAGGATGTTGCCAGGGTTGGAGAATTTGAGCTATAGCAGAGTCTGAACAGGCTGGGGCTGTTTTCCCTGGAATGTTGGAGGCTGAGGGGTGAGTTTGTAGAGGTTTGCAAAATTATGAGGGGCATGGATAGGATAAATAGACAAAGTCTTTTCTCTGGGTTCGGGGAGTCCAGAACTAGAGGGCATAGGTTTAGGGTGAGAGGGGAAAGATATAAAAGAGAGCTACGGGGCAACATTTTCACACAGAGGGTGGTACATGTATGGAATGAGCTGCCAGAGGAAATGGTGGAGGCTGGTACAATTGCAACATTTAAGAGGCATTTGGATGGGTATATGAATAGGAAGGGTTTGGAGGGATATGGAACAGGTGTTGGCAGGTGGGACTAGATTGGGTTGGGATATCTGCACGGCATGGACAGGTTGGACCGAAGGGTCTATTTCCATGCTGTACATCTCCATGACCCTATGACTCTATGACAGATTGTCAGTTATCATCATTCTAAGGAACTTGACACACTCCACCTTCTCAATCTCAGTTCTGTTGTGTAGATGGGGACAGGTTTTCATCCTTTCGTTCTGAAGTCAATGATCGGTTCGTTAGTTTTGCTGATGTTGAGAGAGAGGTTGTTGACATTGCAGCAGGTCACCAAGCCCTCTAACTCCCTTCTGTATTTTGACTCGTCGTTGTTAGATATTCAACCAACTTTTTTGGGCAGGGGGAGGGGAGATATTGACAGTGTACTTGTAATGGTACTTGTTTAGAATTTGGCAACGCAGTCGTGGGTGTACGGGGACGACAGTATGGGGTTGAGGATGTATCCTTGGGGGGGGGGGGGGGTTCAGGAATTGAGAATTATTGTGGAGGAGATGCAGTTACCTACCTTCACTGATTGCAATCTATGGATCAGAAAGCTGAGGATCCAGTTGCAGAGGGCGGAGCTGAGACCCAGGTATCAGAGACTAGTCGAGAGGGGATTTTGGTGTTGAAGGCGGAACTGTAGTCAGTAAGCACTAACTCTAATCCATGCAGGAGAAAGGTCCCTGGAACATAACACTCCACAAGTACTGCCAGGTTTGCAGAGTTTCTCCAGCAATTTCTCTTCTTGTTTCAGAATAGACATGTTAATTAGTAAGCTAGTTGAGCACTTGAAGCAGAAAGGCACAGAATGCATTACAGCATTAGATGGACAATAGAATGGAAGCTAGTATGGAGGATAAAACACTAGCCAACAGCCTGTTTGTGTGCTGTAAATTTTATGTGATTCTATGTAACTATAAACCTTATGCATTCAATAAAACTTACAGAAACAGAAATACTTTTATTCCAATGAACACAAGAATAAATGAAGTGACAACCCTTTGAAGATCAGTCCAGCCATTACAATAAAATGGTATCTGCAGTAAACATTCAAAGGAAATCAATTGGAACATATATATAATTTTTGTAACCAGTTTGTAATAGTTGATAAATGGGGAAAATAAGCATGCTGTAATTTTAAAGGGGTCAAAGCATTCTGTAATAATGTTGTGCAACAAACTCCACTCGAAACAACAATGTACCTAATGAGAAGTTCCAGAGACTGATGCCTTGTATCACCTTTTATGTGTTAGCTCATCTGTTTTAAATTTAAGGAAATACATCTGTGAAAGTGCTCGAGAAACATTCTCACTACAGCAGCTATAACAGCACATTTTCCCAGCAACTCTTGGCAGGGATGTGCAACAAGAATTGTTCCTGGATGTTCCACGGAGCGAGGTCACCACAGAACTCCACAGTATGTTAATTACCCCTGTAAGTGGAGGAGCACAAGGCAGCTACAAACATTCCAGACTGGGCTTCCTTAATGGGCTTTCTGAGTGGACTTAAAACTGCAATGGAAAGGGCATCACTTAAGAACCAGTTTGATCAACTCAAAGCCAATATTCAAATAAAATGAGCTGAACAGAATGAGTCACTGCTAATGTTGTGCTGGTTTAAGAGCACTCTCTTCATTCTGATTTCTTTAATATAATTGTCCAGCTTAATTTTCAGATCAAAGATCCACAAATACAAGTTAAGCCATTGCTATTTTAGAAACTCACTGCAGTCATTGATTCAAAACAAAAGGTTCTGCACTTCAAGTATTAGGATTAATTATATGAAAATAATGCAAGTTTATGGAACCACTTCTTTTTGTATTCAAAAGTAAAGAAATTCTCAAGTTATCTTCTGGTTATCAATGATTTTGCACCAAGTTGGAAACTTCTATTGAGATCCATCAGCAATCTAAATCTGTGATGGATTAACTGTTCAGTCATTGTCATCAGAAGAAAGTTCTGAATTATTTTAAACAAATACATACAATAAAAGTCAGTTGTTCTCTTTACTCTTCCCCAATACACACACAATGAATAACTAAGAGGGGGCAGAAAACAAGTTGTACCCAGCATTGCAATACCTAAACCACCAATTGGAAGATAAACAGTAATTCACATTCAACTCCTTTTCTGAAGGTAACTTGCCAGGTCTTCATTCTACAATACAACATGACTGAAAAATCAAAGCACCAAGCGCTGGAGAAACTCAGCAGGTCCGACAGCATCGCCGCAGAGAAAAAACATTAATGTTGAATCAGTCACACTATTTCTCTCTCCACAGATGGCAGACATAGTCACCGGTGAGGTGCCAGAAGACTGGAGATTGACTAACATGGTGCCACTATTTTAGAAAGTTGGTAAGGAAAAGCCAGGGAACTATAGACCGGTGAACGGACTGGAAATGACATCACCACAAACCCCAGGAACCCCATCCAGGAGAAAGATATAAATAGAAAGCAGGAGACAACAGCTTCGCTTCACTTGGAGGTCGCCACTGATGATGTTACCTAACCAGGTAATGAAACATCTGGATATCAAACCTACAGCTCAGCGAGCAAACCTACACCCTAGACCGGTGAGTCTGACATCAGTGGTGAGCAAGTTGCTGGAGGGAATCCTGAGGGACAGGATTTATATGTATTTGGAAAGGCAAGGACTGATTAGGAATAGTCAGCATGTCTTTGTGCATGGGAAGTCATGTCTCACAAATCTGATTGAATTTTTTGAAGAAGTAACAAAGAGGATTCATGAGGGCAGAGCGGTAGATGTGATCTATATGGACTCCAGTAAGGCATTCGACAAAGTTCCCTATGGGAGCCTGGTTAGCAAGGTTAGATCTTACGAAATACAGGGAGAACTAGGTCGAAGGTACAAGACAGTGGGTGGTGGTGGAGGGTTGCTTTTCAGATTGGACGCCTGTGGCCAGTGCTTTTTGTCATTTATATACATGATTTGGATGTGAACATCAGAGATATAGTTAGTAAGTTTGCAGATGACACCAAAATTGGTGACGTGGTGGAAAGCAAAGAAGGTTACCTTGGATTACAATGGGATATTGATCAGATGGGCCAATGGACTGAGCAGTGGCAGATGGAGTTTCATTTAGATAAATGTGAGGTGCTCCATTTTGAAAAAGGAAATCAGAGTAGGACTTATACACTTAATGGTAAAGTCCTGGTAATGTCGCTAAACAAAGAGACCTTGGAGTGGAGGTTCATAGTTCCGTGAAAGTAGAGTCACAGGTAAACGGGATAGTGAAGAAAGGATTTAGGATGCATTCCTTTATTGGTCAGAGTGTTGACTATGGGAGCCGGATGTCTTGTTTGGCTGTACAGGACATTGGTTCGGCCACTTTTGGAATATTGTGTGCAATTCTGGTCTCCCTCCTATAGAAAGGATGTTGTGAAACTTGAAAGGGTTCAGAAAAGATTTACAAGGATGTTGCCAGGGTTGGAGGATTTGAGCTACAGGGAGAGGCTGAATAGGCTGGGATTTTTTTTCCCTGGAGCATCAGAGGCTGAGGGGTGGCCTTATAGACGTTTATAAAATCATGAGGGACATGGATAAGATGAATAGACAAAGCCTTTTCCCTGGGGTGGGAAGAGTCCACAACTAGAGGGCATAAGTTTAGGGTGTGAGGGGAAAGATATAAAAGGGTCCTAAGGGGCAACATTGGTGCATGTATGGAATGAACTGCAAGAAGAAGTGGTGGAGGCTCATACAATTACAACTATTTAAAAAGCATCTGGATGGGTAGATGAATAGGAAGGGTTTAAGAGGGATATGGGCCAAGTGCTCAAATGGGAATGAATTAGGTTAGAATATCTGGGCAGAATGGATGGGTTGGAACAAAGGGTCTGTTTCCATGCTGCACATCTCTAATGACTATGACCTGCTGAGGTTCTCCAGTACTTTGTCTTTATTTCAGATTTTCAGCATCTGCAATGTTTCGCTTTTATCACAGAAAAGCATTCAGATATTCTCAGTAGGCACAGGAGCCTTTTTGTAACATTCTAGCCTTCATGATTCTGGTCAATTAGTTAATAATTACAATCAGGTTTGGGGGACAGAAACCAGAAAGAAACCCATAAGCAATCTTAGATGGTCCTGGCAATCTGGACAAGCACATCTGGAGGAGGCACCAGCGGTTTGATCAGCTTGAGCACTGGGTAGAATCACAACAGTGCATCAGTGAGGTTGAGTGTTACTGGATAGCATGTTTTTCAATGTAGTTACCCCACAGCTTAAGGAAATGCAATCAGCGTGATCATCATAGGAAGGGTGGCAGGCAAGTAGACAGTGAGGAAAGCTCCCGAGTACATCTCCCTCAAGGTTGTGTGGACTAGAAAGTGCCCAGAGTGACAGTGTCTCTGGTGAGTGCAGCCAGAGCCCTGCTGCACAAGTCAGGAGCAGAAAGAAATGGAAAGCAATAGTGGTAGCAGATTCAGCAGTGAGGGGTACACTGGCAGGTGGTTCTGTGGCTGAGATAAGGACTCCAGGGTGGTGTGCTGTCGTCCTGGGGCCTGGATGTCACCGAATGGCTGCAGGGCATTCAGAACAGGAAGGGCAAATAGTCAGAGATTATGTTTCACACTGAAGCAATGACATAGGTAGAAAGGGGAATACGGTCTTGGAACAAACGTTTACACAGCTAGATAGCACATTGAAAAGCAGCATCTCAAAAAGTGCAATCCCTGGATTACTCTGGGTACCGCACACAAGTTAGCACAGAAACAGGCAGATAGAACAGATGAATGTGTGGTTGAAAAGTTGGAGCAGGAGGAAAGGTTTCAATTTCCTGGATCACTGGGTTTGTTTTCTGGCAAAGGTATACCTGCACAATGGGCCAATGGGACCAACATCCTTATGGGGCAATCTGTTCACGTGGTTGGTGGGGGTTGAAGCCAATTTGGCCAGGGGGAGGAATACAGAGTGGAGATATTATTAGGGGTGACATATACAGCGTATAGAAGAGGAACCAAGTCAGTCTAGAAGTGCTATATTTAGTCAAGTTAAGACACGAGGGAGCAGGGCACTGCTGGATGGCATTTATTCTAATGGAAAGAGTCTTGCGAGTAAGGCAGTTGAGTTGTGGCTTTGGGTTAACACATGGGGATATGATATCATTGATATCACAAAGACATGGTTGTGGAAGAGACAGGACTGGCAGTTCAATATTCCTGGGCAGAGAATCTTTGGGCTAGATGGGAGGGGTGAAAAAGGACATGGTATCACAATACTGATCAAGGAGTCAACTACTGCAATAAGGAGGAATGTATCTTAAAAAGGTTTCTCACACGACGCTACGTGAGTAGAACTTAAAAACACAAAAGAGTCAATACCTTTGCTGGTCAGTCAGGGAAAAATGAAAGACAGATATTTTGGCAGACCTCAGAAGTACGAAAATAATAGGGTTATAACAGTAGGAGATTTCAACTTGCCCTATATTAACAAAAAGTGTGAAAAGGTTTAGAGAGAGTGGAATTCTTAAACTTTATCTAGGAGACAGTTTTAAACCAGCAGCTCGGTCTTATTTAGGAAAGAAGGTCACTTCTTAAAGCTAGCCAAGTGGTAGCCGTGGCAGAAGGAGTACATTTAAGTTACTATGGAGAAGGAGAAAGTTAGACTGGAAATAAAGCTTCTAGATTGGGAGAAGGCTGATTTTAATAAATTAAGATCTGACCAAAGGGATCTGGCCTGGGAGCAAATACTTGTGGGAAAATCCACAGAGCAGCAGCAGATATACAGAAGAGTAATGGAAAGTGTGTAAGGCAACACTACCATGAAGGGTGGGACCAGCAAGTCTAGAGAACCCTGGATGTCAAAGGATGCACAGGATTGGAGTAAAAAAAAGTTTATGGTAAATATGGATGGTAAATACAGCAGATACTGCATAGCATAGAAACTGTCGTGGAAACTTAAAATAAGAAGAGGAGAGCCAAGAGAGGATGTTAAAAAGGCACTGACTGGTAACATTAAGGAAAATCAAACAGCATTTTCTAAGTATATTAGGGGCAACAGAAGAACTGTGGCAGAGCAGGGACCACTATAGTTCAAAGTGGCAATCTTGTCTGCAGCCAGAAGACATAACTGATTTTAAAGTAATCTGCATCTCATTGTAAGATGGACGCTATAAGTAGTGAGATCAGAGATGGGAACTGTGATATACTTGAACAGAGCGCGATTAATGGTTTTAGCAAGCGTGAAAGTGGATAAATTCACAGGCCCAGATGACAAATCTTCAGAAACAGTTTGAGAGGATTTGAAGAAAATCATTTTTCACCAAACGAGTTCTGGTTACAAGAAACTGTAGTGTCACATCCCTGCTGTCTTTCAGCAGAGAGATGGAAAGACAACAGTCCCAATTCTCTCCCAAAAACAAAACTAAATTCCACAAGAGAATTATTTTTGTCATACCAGATCCAGGATTCTACTTGTTCAATTTCTCATCCCAAACTATCCTCGCGGAGGTGATAATGCACTGCCTTCATGAACTGCTGCAATCCAATGCACTTCCCATTCAATAATCTATGTTATTAGTGTCAATTAGGAAAGGCAGCAACTAGCAGCAATGAGATAACTACCAGGAGCTGTTTTCTTTTAAGGTGTTATTATAGTTGATAACCATTGGCTAGGACACTAGGGAGGACTTTCTTGTCCTTCGCAAATAATACCATAGAAACTTTTATGTGCACTTCAGGGACAAGACAGAGCCAAGGTCCAGCACCTGAAGTGAAATAGGAATTGTCCAACACTATCATTCACTGCATTGGAGTTTCACCATACGTTTTCTGCTCAAATCCCTTGAGAGGGGTTTCAACCCAAAATCTTAAGTCGTCAAAGCTGGGTGACCTACTAACTTCTGAATGCGGATGAAAGGCACAATGTTTTATTGCCTTCTATAAAACTCATTTTTGAAGTATAGCATATTGTTGATCTGATTTCGTACGCAAAAAGAAAATTTTTGTGTAGCAATTAAGAAAATCCAAGGTTCGAGAAGAATTAGAAACACAAATTCAAAAAGAAAACAGTACAAAGTCACTGCCTTAATATCATCATCCCCATGATTCACATTTGCGTGCTGTGCTGTGGCAAAATATTAAAATCAGACCATGTACTGACTGTTAATTGTTCAAGTGCTGACTGACTCATGGGTTCCCCAATTTCAAAAATTACTAAAGCTTACTGAAAATTATTGTACCAATTGATACAAGTCATAGAGTCATAGAGATGTACAGCATGGAAACAGATCCTTCGGTTCAACCCATCCATGCCGACCAGATATCCCAACCCAATCTAGTCCCACCTGCCAGCACCCGGCCCATGTCCCTCCAAACCCTTCCTATTCATATACCTATCCAAATGCCGCTTAAATGTTGCAATTGTACCAGCTTCCACCACTTCCTCTGGCAGCTCATTCCATACACGTACCGCCCTCTGTGTGAAAAATTTGCCCCTTAGGTCTCTTTTGTATCTTTCCCCTCCTACCCTAAACCTATGCCCTCTAGTTCTGGACTCCCCGATCCAAGGGAAAAGACTTTGCCTATTTACCCTCTCCATGCCCCTCAATTTTGTAAACCTCTATAAGGTCATCCCTCAGCCTTCAATGCTCCAGGGTGAAGAATAATTTCTTCATGCAAAGAGATACGGAATGGTGGAATTCTCATCCACTCCACTGCACTATACGTTCTCAATTGTTGAATGTATTTAAGACAGACGTCCATAAATATTTGGATATCTGGGGAATTAAGGGATATGGTGGTAATGCAAGAAGAACAAGCTGAGGTAGATCAGCAATGAGCAACCAGGTTCTAAAAGCTAAACGGTCTCCTCCTGTTTCCAACATTATGCACTAAATTATATTCATATAGAACATGAACAAAGAAATACTTCACAATGCATTTCGTATAAAAAAGGGTTTTGAACAATTAAATGAATTGGCTGCAGACCACAAAGATATTGAAGGATATGCTGATCACATGCACAGAAAGTTGCTTGTCTTGTAAGAGACCACATATTTTCATTTTTTGGGGACAGTAAATGGAAGTTGTACAGCTATATATAAAACAAGGGAGTTTTGTAACTTGAAAATCAAGTGTTGCAAATTTTTGATCTGTGCAATACAATGTTGCCGTTGAAGCAGCAAAGGGGAGAATTTGAGTTCACAGAGGCGTCAAAAAGGCAGAAGCCTAACTCTGAGGCAGGGTGTGAAAAGCTCAAAGTGTTAGCGCAAGACAGAAAAATATCCAGAGCCTGCAAACCAAAGGCATCCAATTCTCTCTCTCTCTATAGGAAAAGACAGAAAACCAAGGAAATTTAAAAGGAAGAATTCCAACATAAAAGAACTTGGTCCACCTGGTAGAACTATCAGATCAAAGAATAATCATCACCATGCAGATAACAGCAAATTATCAATGCTAAAAATAAAAAAAAAGAACATTTAACCCCATCCTTGAAATCTGGACTCTTGTTCTTCTGAATTTTGCTTACCCTGTCAATATTCTAGTTCAACTCACAGTAATTGTGTTAATTTTTTGTCTGCTTTTATTCTTCAGTTATAACCAAGTGTTCCTTCAACTATTACAAACCACATTTTTCTGATCCTACCATACATATTAAAATCAATACCAATTGATACTAATGCAGTTGCTTCATTACCTAAGTGAGAAAATATTTTCTGCAAAAAATGATATTCAAGTACAAGCACAAGAAGACATGATTATTTTTAAAATGACAAACACCCATGGTTCCCAAACTGTTTGGGGTGCACACCACTGCTCATTTACAAATATTCTGCATATTCCTACAGGCAGTTTATTTTTTTAAATTATCCTTCAATGATAACGTTTCCTAAATGGTTATAATTACAGTTTACTGGTCCATGTGTCTCTCATAATGGTTTTACTTTCCACAAAGCTTCCTCTCTTGCCAGCATCACTCCTTCTACCCACTCACTCAATACTTCCGAAACCTCAGACCTACACTTATATCTTCATTAAACATATTCAGTGAGGCCAAGTGCCCCGGCAGTGCCCTGATTCCAGAGTCAAGTAGTTGCTTCTACCACTCAGACAACTCGCACAGCCCTGCTGTGTCACAGAGAAAGAGAGATAGCACAAGATATCAACACAAGAAAGCATGCAATATGAGAACACAAGGTGAGTACAATACAGAGAGAAAGAAGTGACAGAGGGAGAGAGAAAGAAGCAAGAGCCGGAGAGGAAAAAGAAAATGAGACTAGTGCCGAGGTTTAGACAAAGATGGATTTGTTTTGGGGGGGGGGGGGAATGGAAAGGAAGGGAAGGGAAGGCAGATAGAGAAATCATACATGTAATATCACAAAAGGCAAAGGGAATGGCAATATTATCGACGAGATGTCAATTCTTACTTCAAACTTCCAGCAATCAACAAATTAGTCAACAGATGAAATACTAGCAAGTGTTACTTGAAATAGTCCTTGTAATACAAATTATTCAGCTTGAATTAGTCCAGTTTGCTCAGAACGCTTCAAGGTTTCCACTGGCACCACAGCTCTCTGGGCAACCTCATGAATACAATGCTTATGGTCATCACCGCATACATATATACAGCTGGCAGACTTCCAGATCCACTGCACGGAAGGATACCTCAACTGGAACCAGTTAGGAGCATCTTAACCTCGGGTTCCAAAGGTAGCTCATCAGGATCCCATCCACAGCATCAATAACCACTGAAAAATAGTCTACTTCAAATATTCCAACCATCATTCAAAACCTGGTAGACTAATCAAGCAACAGTTTATGAAATTTCATATTAAATATTTATATGATACTTCTATAGAAAGTATGACAGAACTACAAATGAATAGAATTTCAAACCCACTGCATCAATAGTTCAAAGCAACAAAAAAAAACACAATGGACCTTACATTGTTGGTTTTGTAAACTTCATGGACATGAAAGCACAAACAAGGTAAGAATTCTCTAGCATGCTCGCCTGATGTATGTATTTTGAAGAAAACTGTTGTTACTGAAATTTTAAATGTTTTCCAACAAGGCATTTGTCACCTTTGGGCGGCATGGTGGCACAGTGGTTAGCACTGCTGCCTCACAACGCCAGAGACCCGGGTTCAATTCCCACCTCAGGCGACTATCTGTGTGGAGTTTGCACATTCTCCCCGTGTCTGCATGGGTTTCCTCCAGGTGCTCCGGTTTCCTCCCACAGTCCAAAAATGTGCGGGTTATGTGAATTGGCCATGCTAAATTTTCCATAGTGTTAGGTGAAGGGGTAAATGTAGGGGAATGGGTCTGGGTGGGTTGCGCTTCAGCAGGTCGGTGTGGATTTGCTGGGTCGAAGGGCCTGTTTCCACACTAAGTAATCTAATCTAATTTTCTACACCATACAATATACATTCAGCTACCATAAAATATTATTGTGTTTCACTACCTTATAACACACAAAGCGTAACTATGTAGTGTTTATCTACAATTATGGTCAATTTATATACAAGTTCTTGCAAGTCCACAAGCTAACAGATCCACGTAATGCTTACCAAGATTCCATTGATATTACGGACAAGTCAGTACTGTCATTAGGCTGACAATCCAACAAAGACAAACCATAGGCTGCTTTGTGGCTGGGAAACTTAACCCTCAGATAGAAGATGCTCCTGTCCGTTAACAACTTATCATTGCTCATCGGGATAAGATCATCCAATGCCCCCTCATTTACTTCATTAAAGTGTCAAGATATACTACAAAGATCCAAAGTGTAACAGACAGAAACTATATACTGAAAGGTTTATGTACATCCAGTCTCTGAAGCCGCAGCAAACTCAGGGTAAAACAAAACTGCTTTGTCCTGCACTTCTGTGGCTGACCTTTTGGCTCAAAGGTTACTTGAAGTGTCCATAACCCCACTGATACCGTAAACGTACGTCCTGCCTCATTGAGCCCTTAAAGGATGATATAATTACTTTATTCATCAGCTACATCCAGCACTCAACACAATGATTAATGTTTCAGTAGGTATTTTAACTACTTTACTTGAAATATTCTGCTCAGGGGAACTCTTTTAGAGTATACACATCATGCCATAAACAATACAAATAATTGACTCTAATATTTCCCACTGTAAAAGAACACAACTAGATAATTTAACATTTCTAAAAAAAATTCCAAACTGAAGACAGAGAATGACCAGGAAAAAGAAAGTAACAGTTGATTAAAGTCTGATTTTGAGGCTTTGGAGAAAGAAGAAATAGGACCCTCACACCATCCTGATTGCTGAGGAACTGCACATCCATGGTGAAGAAGCAACAGCCAGTGCCAGCAAACTGGAAAGCACCAGAAAAATGGAGGACGTAAATGGAAAGGGACTGGACAATGGGAGATTGGAACTTATGGTGGAGAGAGACAGAGAGAGGGGGATAGACATAGAGATGGAGAGAAAATCTCAGAATCCTTACAGTGCGGAAAAAAGCCATTCAGTCCATCAAGTCCACACCAACCCTCCGAAGAGTATCCCACCGATTACCACCCCTATAAATCTGTATTCTCCATGGCATATCCACCTAGCCTGCACATCCCTGGACACTCTGGGCAAGTTAGCATGGCCAATCCACCTAACCTGCACATCTTTGGACAGTGGAAGGAAACCAAAGAATCCAGAGGAAACCCAAGCAGACATAGGGAGAATGTGGGTTGAAATTGTGGTGCTGGAAAAGTACAGCAGGTCAGACAGCATCCGAGGAATGAAGACGAGCTTATGCCCGAAATGTTGATTCTTCTGCTCCTCAGATGCTGCCTAACCGGCTGTGCATTTCCAGCACTACACTCTCGGCTCTAATCTCCAGCATCTGCAGTCCTCATTTTCTCCATGGGGAGAATGTGCAAACTCCACACAGATGATCAATCGAGGGTGGAATCAAACCTGGGTTCCTGGTGCAGTGAGGCAGCAGTGCTAACCACTTACCACTGAGCCATCGTGTGCTGTCCAAAGGAGACAGAAAAAGGGTTGAGGAGAAAGAGTCCACAAGAAATGGCAGAATTAGGCCACTTGGCCCATCGGGTCTGCTCCACCATTCGATCCTGGCTGATAAGTTTCTCAATCCATTCTCCTGTTTTCTCCCTGTAACCCTTGATTCCCTCACTAATCAAGAACCTGTAGTTATCATAAGTACTCTCAGTGACTTGGCCTCCAAAGCCTTCTGCAAAGATTCACCACCTTCTGGCTGAAGAAACGCCTCCTCATCTCAGTTCTAAAGGGTCATCCTTTCACTCTGAGGCTGTGCCCTTGGGTCCTAGTCTATGCTGCTTGTGGAAACATTTTCAGGGGAGAGGAAGAGACATGATCATGAAAACTATTGGTTCATGTTTGATGGTGGGGGTCATGTTCCAGAAAACAATAGCACTGTCCTTATCAGCAGGTTGATAACAAGTCAGGGTTGGATCTGACAGCATGAAGAGCAGCAGGTTCACTGGAAGACAGATTAGAATGGGTGAGGAGGGCAGAAAAATGAAGGTGATCAACGTCACATTGAAAAAGTTCTGCTCCTCTCTCCAACAGGATTTCCATTTGAATCTTTCTTCTTGTTCGACAATAACTTCTTGATATTGGCATTCAACTTGCACCCATTCTTCAGCTGGGATAGCTCTGCAGCATTTACACATCAGCAAAAAGTTCAATTAGCAGCGCAAATATGATTTAAGTTCTGTCCCAATTTTGACTAATTTGACCTCTTCTCTGCAGAAATAACACTGAGGAAGCAGAGAAAAACACAAATATCTGCAAGTGAGAGGACACAACCAGCAGAAAAAAATAAGCAGCCAAAGCACTCTACTCAGGTACTAAGGAGACGAGGAGAAATTCGAATGGAGGTCTTGAAAATTCCGAAAAGGTTCATTAGGGTCTAGATAGAGAAACTGTTTCCACGTGAATAAAATATAGCTTTCAATATGCCACATGGAATTGAAGAAGTGTATCTTCACAAGGTAATAGCAAAATACATACAAAAGGCCACCAGTACAACAGACTGGGAAGAAGCAAGTAGAGTGTGAGGGTCCTTTCTAGATGTGAAAGGCATACAGCAGTTTGGCCCAAGTAGAACCTAAAGCTTTGAAGCAGACTATGTAATTTGAGGTAACTTCATCCAAAAAAGACCTTCAATACTTTCAACATTGAATGTGGCTTTTGTTCAGACTACAAATTGAAACGTGGGTGTGTTAATTTCCCCTCATAAGCAGCATTAAATTTTGTGGTACTCTTAAAACTGAAAAGATTCACTGCCTCTCTTAACCGCAGGATTGAATTATAGATATCAGCTCAGTGGAGTGTACATGCACAGTGAACCAACAGGCCACCCA
This sequence comes from Hemiscyllium ocellatum, assembly GCF_020745735.1. Classification (NCBI taxonomy): domain Eukaryota; kingdom Metazoa; phylum Chordata; class Chondrichthyes; order Orectolobiformes; family Hemiscylliidae; genus Hemiscyllium; species Hemiscyllium ocellatum. The sequence continues at coordinate 34,131,815 of NC_083414.1, forward strand.
CAGAGCACTTATTCCTCTCCCTCCACAGAGTCGAGACTTGCACTATCACATATCTGGGCTCCTGGCTAAAGTGACAAGGCTGTTGGTTGTATCAAACCTGAGAGATGTCCTAGACACTTATTTATGGGCTTTTTTAAGTCAGACCCATGGCAGTACTCGTTTCTGTTTACAGTGAAACCAAGGCATGAACCTCTGTTAGCTCATAAGCTTCTACTTTTCCTGTGTGCCACAGCTACTGAGGCCCTTATTTTCAACTTCGATCTGAATTAGATCAATTAATGGAATGCTACAAACAAAACTACAGTTCCATTTTGTCATCCACTGGGCATTTCTTTTGTTCCTCCCTTGCAGTTGTTCCTGTAACTTCTGATTTTTGTGATCCTTCAGAGGAGGAAGGTAAGAACTAGTACAAAAATTAAAACTGTGTTTGCATACATCACATCTCTGTGATGAAAAGTGTTTTGTAACAAATGAATACAATGGGCATTCAAGTTGCAACAGAAATATCTAATTTCAACAAAGTACAACCAAGTACATTGTAGTAATTGTCCAAGTATCCGTAAATTCTGGAAAAGTTCCAGAGGATTGGAAAACTGGCAACAAAACATCTTTATTTAGAAAGGGAAACAGATAAAAAAAACTATACATTAATTAAATTACGATTAGATTAGATTAGATTCCCTACAGTGTGGAAACAGGCCCTTCGGCCCAACAAGTCCACACCAACCCGCCAAAGAGTAACCCACCCAGACCCATTTCCCTCTGACTAATGCACCTAACACCATGGGAAATTAGCATGGCCAATTCACCTGACTTGCACATCTTTGGACTGTGGGAGGAAACCGGAGCACCCGGAGGAAACCCACACAGACACAGGGAGAAAGTGCAAACTCCACACAGACAATCGCCTGAGGCTGGAATCAAACCTGGGACCCAGGTGCTGTGAGGCAGCAGTGCTAACCACTGAGCAACTGGCCTGTTACTGGGAAAACATTAGAGACAGTTATGAAGGACTGTAATAGAGAACATGTAGAAATATGTAACATACTGAGCAAGTAGAATCAGCAGGACTTCAGGAAGGAGAAATTATGCTTGACAAATTTACTAGAATTCTTCAGGGGATTACAAGCAGGAGTGATAAAGATGAAGGATTGAAATGTAATATAGTTTAAATTTTCAGTAGATATTTGATAAAAGTACCACATAGATCTTAGGCTAATTAATAAGATAAGATCGTATGAGATTGAAGATAATATATTAAAACGGATAGAGGATTGGCTAATTAATAGAAGACAAAGTTGGGATGTGGGGGCCATTGTCAGGATAGTAACCTGTAATGAGTGGAATGCCTCAGATCAGTGCTAGGGCCACAGTTATTTACAATATATATTCATGACTTGGATGAGGGGTGTGAATATACTACAGCCAAGTTTGTGGTTGACAAAATAAACAGGTGGGAAGCGGTGAGAATGACTCAAAGGCTCTACAAAGGGATATAGACAGGTTAGGCAAGCGGGCAAAAAAATGGCAGATGGAATATAATGTAGGAAAATGTGAAGTTGTGCACTTGGACAGGATGACTGGAGGAACTGAATATTATTTAAATAGAGAAAAAGTGCAGGAAGATACTGAACAAAAGGATTTGCAGTCCTTATCCATGAATTATATTAAAAAAACTAGCATCCAAGTTCAGCAGGTAATAGGAAGGCAAATAAATATTGGCCTTTATTTCAAAGGGAATGGAACATATCAGTAGCAAAACTATACAGGTCACCAGTCAAACCACAGCTGGAATACTGTGAACAGTTTTGAGTCTCTTATCTAAGCAAATATTTTGGAGTCAGTCCTAACAATGTACACTAGATCCCAGTTATGGAGGGACTCTCACGTAAGGATGGGTTGAATTGGTTGGTCCTATACTCACTGGAATACAGAAGGATGAGAGACAGCCTTATTACATATCCACCTCAGCAGATAAACACATTTGTTTAGCACTTCCTCAGAAAATCAACAACTCTGATAATGCATCATGCCCACAGTATTCAGTGAATTGTCAGCTTGGATTATTTGTGGAGACCTTTTGGAAAGGTTCAAATCCATAGTCCAGAAAATCTGCCAAGCTGGCAACAAAGGTGATAATTTACTCTGGCATCCCTGTGCCTCCACATTGGAGTGATGATTCTTGATGGATCCACCTGTACAATGGGCAGTAACAGGGTATTTCATCATGGGAGTATAACAATTCTACATGACATTAAATGCTTCAGACAATTTTGGTACCACTGAGTCAGTAGGTTTTACACTCGAGCCACACTCAGAGATTTAAGTACATGTTAGAATCATAGAATCCCTCCAGTGTGGAAACAGGCCATTCAGCTCATTGATTTCACACCAACCCTCCAAAGAGCATCACACACAGAGCCACTCCCCCTATCCTATCCCTGTAACCCTGCATTCCCCAGACCTAATCCACCTAGCCTGCACATCCCTGAACTTTATGGGCAATGTAGCACAGCCAATGCACTCAACCTGCATATCTTTGGACTATGGGAGGAAACCCACACAGACACAGGTAGAATGTGCAAACTCCACACAAGCGGTTGCCAGAGGATGGAACTGAACCTGGGTCCTGGTGTTGTGAGGCAATAGTGCCAACCACTGAGCTGCTTGCGTTCTAGGTCAATATTCCAGTAGAGTACTGAGGGATCACCGTCCCCCTCAATTTCAGACTTCATTAGAACAATTGGCAGTAAAGCACATTGGAACATCGGAAAGCCACAAAAGATTTGAGGGGCACAATTATGCTTAAATGTACATATATGCCAATATCCCCTGAGTTATCATTTGCTTTAAGAAATAGGATCCATCTGTGGAAGCTTAGTCTGCAGGCAAGAAATCACCATTTAGGCATCAATTTCTGCAACAAAAAAAAGGCTACACCTTCCACATGATGAACTATGGAAGGTGGCTAGCTTGGAGTTTTTTAGATTGCAAGTCTTTTAGATTAGCTGTTCAAAATCTCTATGCATCTCCAGTTCACAGCATAACAAAGACAGCAATGCTTAAAAATGCAAGGAGGTGGCTGGCAAAATCACGCTCACAAGCTCCCAAAACACCTGTAATTACTGGAAAACCTTCCCACATTCTCCCCCCCTGCCCGCGGATGCAGTAAATGATGTGTGTGGAGGTGCAGGTGAATTCGTGGCAGATGTGGAAGGATCCCTTGGGGCCTTGGAGGGAAGTAAGGGGGGAGGTGTGGGCGCAGGTTTGGCATTTCTTGCGGTTGCAGGGGAAGGTAAGACCACTCCCTCCGTGACTCCCTCAACAGGTCCCCAACCCCACCAACCCAACCTCCACCCCCCGCATCTTCCCCTGCAACCGCAAGAAATGCAAAGCTTGCGCCCACCCCTCCCCCCTTACTTCCCAAGGGATCCTTCCATATCCGCCACAAATTCACCTGCACCTCCACACACATCATTTACTGCATCCGCTGCACCTGATGTGGCCTCCTCGATGTTGGGGAGACAGGCCGCCTACTTGCGGAATGTTTCAGAGAACACCTCTGGGACACCTGGACCGACCAACCCAACCACCCCGTGGCTCAACACTTCAACTCCCCCTCCCACTCCAACAAGGACATGCAGGTTCTTGGACTCCTCCATCGCTAGACCATAGCAACACAATGGCTGGAGGAAGATGCCATCCCGTATTTCCAATTCCTCCGCCACATCTGCTCCCAGGAGGACCAGTTCCACCACAGAACACACCAGATGGCATCCTTCTTTAGAAACCACGATTTCCCTTCCCACGTGGTTAAAGATGCCCTCCAATGCATCTCGTCCACATCCCGCACCTTCGCCCTCAGACCTCACCCCTTCAAACCTTAACAAGGACAGAACCCGCGCTGAAAATGTGTTGCTGGTTAAAGCGCAGCAGGTCAGGCAGCATCCAAGGAACAGGAAATTCGACGTTTTGGGCAAAAGCCCTTCATCAGGAATCCTGATGAAGGGCTTTTGCCCGAAACGTCGAATTTCCTGTTCCTTGGATGCTGCCTGACCTGCTGCGCTTTAACCAGCAACACATTTTCAGCTCTGATCTCCAGCATCTGCAGACCTCACTTTTTACTCAAGGACAGAACCCCCCTGGTGCTCATCTTCCACCCTACCAACCTTCGCATAAACCAAATCATCCGACGACATTTCCACCACCTCCAAACTGACTCCACCACCAGGGATATATTTCCCTCCCCACCCCTCTCCGCCTTCCGCAAAGACCGTTCCCTCCATGACTAACTGGTCAGATCCACGCCCCCCCAACAACCCACCCTCCCGTCCTGGCACCTTCCCCTGCCACCGCAGGAACTGCAAAACCTGCGCCCACACCTCGTCCCTCACCTCCATCCAAGGCCCTAAAGGAGCCTTCCACATCCATCAAAGTTTTACCTGAGCATCCACCCAAAACGCTTTTGCCCAAAACGTCAATTTTCCTGGTCCTCAGAAGCTGCCTGAACTGCTGTGCTTTGCCAGCACCACTCTAATCGAGAATCTGGTTTCCAGCATCTGCAGTCATTGTTTTTACCATTCCAAAATTACACAATTTGAAATCTATAGTCTACGACATCACTACTTTGGAGTATAGATCCCATCACCACCTGTCACAGCCCCCTGCATTGAACTGCAGTAGTAAATGCTGTTTGCGACCCTCAAGATAATCAAAACTGTTATGTGATCACATTCTCTGGAATTCTGAATTTCAAATATTACATTTAGCTTGTTTTCCCTTGCAGTACCAGTAGATGGCAGTCTAATAGAAGTTCCCAAATTAATCTGTACTGAGTACAGTGTCTATATCACCTGAGTACCTCAGTTCCTCTTACACCTTACACTTCAAATTTCATAACCCAAAAACTTTGAACTCAAATTTTTCAGAGTTGTTTAATTTTGTTTTTCCCCATTCCAATTCTTGAATTTCTTTCTCCCCCCCACTCTGCAAATATGTACAATTTTTTTGCCCTGCTGCAGTTAGTTGCTTCACTAGCTGTAACATTCAGACGCTGGTATAAAGCTTCATGCCAAGCCTCATTACCCCAGACCATTCAGCCCACTTATGGGCTACCCGAATCGAACATGCAACACATACGTGCTGACTTTTCTCCACAAGGCAGGAAAGAGGACATGAACACTGTATCGTAGCTGACTCCACCATACCACAGTTCCACACCCATACACACACATCCCCTCAGCCCATCGAGTGCAGCAATATAACTTTGTTGCCCAACTCCACTATATGATTGAGCCCACAGTGTATTTGACAAGATACATATTTATCACAATTTAATTGCATGTGATTAAAAAGTGTTGCTTGTTCATATCATAATGGTCATTCCAGTCATTTTATTTGTTTTATTTCGAACATCACATTTGCAAGGTTAACATTGCTTTTTCTTTTGGAAAAAACCTTCCTGCAGTAAAACACATGACGTTTCGCAGGAGTGACAAAATTAAAGTAAATGAAAGTATTAAGTCATATGACCAAAAGTTTGATCAAAGAGGTAAGTTGCATCTTGAAACGTATTGTAAAGAATTGCTAAAGGTGTAGGGATGGGATTGCTGAGCTTTGGGCCACACAATAGGGTGGCACAGTGGCTCAGTGGTTAGCACTGCTACCTCACAACACCAGGAACCTGGGTTCAATTCCAGCTTCAGGTGACCCTCTGTGTGGAGTTTGCATATTCTCCTCACACTTGCGTGGGCTCTCTGGGTGCTCTGGTTTCCTCCCACAGTCCACAGGTTAGGTGGATTGTCTATGGGGAATGCAGGGTTACAGGAATAGGGTAGAGTAGTGGGTCTTCAGAGGGTTGGTGTTGACTTGATAGACTGAATAGCCTGCTTCCACACTGTAGGGATTCTATGATTCACAATGGATGAGTAATTAAAACAGAAGATGCTCAAGAGATCAATATTACATACTGAGGTGGGGTGTGTGGATGGAGGAAGTTACTGAGACTGGGAGGGGGCAATCCGTGGTAGAATTTGTAAACAGGAATAAGAATTTTAAATCAAGATATTGTTTGACCAGGATCCAGTGTCAATCAGCTAGCATACAGGTGAGAGGAATGGGACTTAAACACAAGTTAAGAATTTGGATCAATTTTGGTTGACCAAGTTTACAGGCGGTAAATCATGCTAAACCAGCTGAGGATATATTGGAGTAATTAAAACAAAAAAATAACAAGGACACAAATAACAGCAGGTGAGCTGACATAAAGGAACAGAATCCAGCAGTGTTAGGGAGGTGGAAATAGATGGTCTCAGTGATAGCCTTAATGTGAGATTGGAAGCTTATCTCAGCATTAAATATCTCCAGGGCCACATGTAGTCTGGCATAACCTCAAAATGTCATCAGGGAGAGGGATGGAGTTGGCAGCCAGGGAACAGAAATTGGAACAGAACCAAATATAATGGCTTTGCCCATTTCACGACTGAATTGAAGAAAATTTCTGCTCATCCCATGTGGGATGTCAGGTGTGTAATCTAATAATTTATTAATAGTGGAAGACTTATGCGGACGTGGAGCTGGGTGTCAGGTAGAGTTCAAGTCTGGGGAGGCAGAAGCTTTTGGGTAAGTTTAGTCAGTTAGGCTAATAGCAGGGAGAGAAGTGAAAGGTTTTCACTTTTGGGACAAAGAAATCCGTGAGCTTCTCCTCCTTCGCTTTGAGGACCAGGGTAGAAACAGTAGGGGTTTAAGATGATCACCTGAAGATAAAAATCAGGAATTATTTTTGTATTCTGACATGATCCTGGAAGAGCGAGCAGTTTAAGCTGAATATACAACATGACACAGTTGTATACGGGGCAGACAAATAGTCCAACAACGAATTGTTATATTAGCTGTGTACTACATCCTTTGGAGGTTGCATCCCTTTGACTCAAGGGATCAGAGACAAACAACGCATCAAATTAACAGTCAAGGGAGTGAGACAGACTAACGGTTTAATTGAGAGCCAGGGCAAAGGTGGAAGTAAAGACCTGATTGAGCAAATTAGCAGCTGTAGAATGCTAGGCAGTTGGAATTTTGAAGTGCAGCTCTCCGTGAATTGGTGGATTGTTTTAGTCCAGATAAGGATCCAAAAGGGAGATGGATTAGGGCACGAATGTGAGACATGGGTGGAGAGTGATACAAGGGACAAAAGATGATCTTGTTTATGATTGACAAAAGGGATTAGCAATAGGCCCTCAGAGAAAAGCTAATCACTAAGGCCTGTGCCTTCAGGGAGCTGGGCTTGTGCAGTCCCATCTTCTCAAGTGACTGTCCAATACCTCAATATTCTCAGAAACCACTCAGCAGTGGGCATTCTGCTCCAGAGCATGTAGTAAACAACCTATCATCTTCAAGTGCAAGCAAGAGTCCATGCAGTTAGTTGTTGTGGCAGTCAGGATGCACTGAGCGATGTAGGCTGGACCATCCTAAAGTATGCCCTCGTAAAGACATAGAGTATTTAAGACACCACATGAAATGCGAGATTGTGCTAAATGTGCAAGGGAGATGGAATGGGGCATTTCTTACTGAAATGGAATGAAAAGCTCACATGAAGTCAGACTGCTTCTTGGAAGGCTGACCTAAGGAATTCATTCTTCAATAAAAACATTAAACATTAGCACGTAGCATCAAGAAGCATTGGACAAGTACAATAAACTGGAATAGGAGGGGTAAACTCTGTTGAAGTGATATATAGCACAAAAGAATGTGGTTGCTGGATGTCAGTAATCTTGCAGGAGTCCCTCAGGCTGTGTTCTCAGTTTAACTACATTCAGCTGCTTCATCAATGACCTTACCTCAGAAGTGGAGATGTTGATGGATGATTGCACAATGTTCAATGCAATGACTCCTCAGATAATGAAGAAGTCCATGTCCACATGTACCAAGACCCAGACAATATCTAGGCTTTGGTCTGAAAGGTTGCAAATAACATTTGTGCCACACATGTGGCTGGCAATGACTATCCCCAACAAGAAAGAGGAGCTAATCACGGCCCCTTGACATTCAATTGCATTGCCATTGCTCAATCTCCCACGGGCCACTAACCAGAAAGTGAACCATATAAACACCATTGTTATAAGAGCAAGTCAGAGTCTAGGAATCTGCAGTGAGCAATCGATCTCCTGACTCGCCAAAATCTGTCCACTATCTAAAATGTACAAGTCAGGAGTGTCATGAAGTCTAGACTAGATGAATGCAGCTCCATTAATGCTCATGAAACATGACACCATCCAGAACAATGTAGTCCTTGATATCAAATCCATAAACACTTCCTCCCCAACCAATGCTCAGAAGTGTATATCAAGATGCACTGCATAAATTCACCCAGGTTCCTCAGACAACCCTTTCTAAGCCTATGATTACTACAGTCCAGAACAGCAAGGGAATTAGGTACCACACTTACGAGTTCCTCGCCAGGATATTCACCATACAAACTTCGAACTAAGTTTCTTCAGTGTCACTGAGGCAAAATGCTGAAAGTTCTTCTCTAATGACTTTATGAGTCTACCTACAGCAAATGAACAGCAACGGTTTTAGGCTGTAGCTCACTATAGTCTGCACAAAGGTAGCTAGTGCAAGGAAATAAATGCTGGCTCAGTCAGTGATACTCCTGAATAAACTCTTTTTTTTAAAAAAAAGAGGATATGCCGACTATTTTATTCTCCCTCCAGAGATGCTGCCTAGCCTGCTGAGTATTTTCAGCAAGTTCAGTTTAAATTTCAGGAGTTCTAACATCTGCAGTAATGTGCCATCCTATTATGTGCTCAATGGTGGTCATTTGTAAATGCAGGTAGTTTAAATTTAAAAGGAGAATTTATAAAAGGAGAAATTATAGGGCAGGCCAAACAGAGAACAGCCAGGGAATTCCTAGAGGCATGGCACTCATCCACAAATTCTATCTACAGACACATCGAACTAGACCCTATATACCGACCACTGCAGCGGACAGCAACTGACAACCGGAAGCGGCAGATTCAAACCAGTATAAATGCCGGAGGAATCAGCACAGAAGCGCTTCACAGGAGGCTCCCAAGCACTGAAGATGTCACCTAGAAAGGGGACGAAACGTTTGCAACAAAAACTCCCAGCTCGGCAAACAGAACCACAACAACAGAATTTATTACTCAATGAAAAGTATACTCAAACAAAGCACTAATCTTAGGATGCTGCTGTCAAGATCTCACATCAGCTCAGGTTTGGGCCATTAACGCTGATCCAGACAACAATGTCCACATCCCACAACGTAATCCAAAGAAGGTTAAATTAAACAGTGTTGATTGTATAACAATGAACCAATGTGTATGTAACCATCTGACATGGCTGTGGTTATAAAGTCTATCATCCTGAAAACTAAGCTTTCATAGTGTTTAACAAAGAGAGGGAATACAGTGAGAAAGTTACGAAGTTTTTATAAAACCTATAGTAAAGAGTTCTATTTCAGAGCGACAATCTCAGTTCCAATCACTTGAAAAATGGTGTGCGCACATGCGGCTGTGTATGGTGGGGAGAGAAACAACAGAAGCACCAGGACCCAGCTCTGGCAACCTGCCACTGATCGCAAGGCCACATGGGTTGACAAACATCAATTGGCTGGCCATGAATGTGGATTTAGATATTTAAATGGCCAAAATGAGTTAAGAAGAATAAGGGTAGTGAACTCAGGAGAGAGATCACAATGCGTGGAGATGGAGTTTGAAATTCCAATGTCAAGAACTCATTCAGTGCAGAGGCAGAGGAAGGAAGGAAAACACAAGAAACCTTGGTCATTCATACATGGGAGAAGCCAGAAAAAAAATTGATTTTGCACAAGAAAAAGCTACAAAGTTACAAGATGAAACTTAACATTTTCAGACCTTTCACTTCTCACCCTGGTTTTCATGATGAAACAGGCATAGGAGTCACTAAAGAGCTTCCAAATAATATTTTGATTTTCTCTGCTGTTGTTGGGAAATATCCCAGCTAATATTACATTTGCTGTATTGGGAAACAAATCAATACCTTTGAGATTATCCACAATATAACTTTAATGCTGTGCCTTCAATGGACTCTCTTCCTCCTCTTAAGTTCCTTTAAACAAGTCATACCTTCTGACTGTCAGATTACAGGACACTGGTGAAACAGAACTTCTAATTAGTGAAGTCAATCTCACAGGGGCTCAACGTTCATATCCTCACTGTCTCATCCGCACTTAAGACAGCAGGAGATGAAAGTAACATGTAAAACAAAGGTATCAAGTTTTCACTCATTCCAACTTTTGGGAATGAGAGCTGTCTGGACAATCAGACCCCCCACAGAGATAGAGGGGAGCAGCAGAGTTAATTTACACAGTTACATGGCATTTTTGTCTCAATATGTTTGATACTGTAAATTCCTACTCTACAGACCGTATGAAGTCAACAAAATCCAGTAGATGTAGTACAAGGACAATTCATGCATGAACACTGTGATTTAAAGGATTCCAGAGTTTACACCTTTGCAGATGCAGCTGCCCTGAAAATGGCACAGATTTCACATTAATCTCTTCACACACTTCGCATTTAAAAAAACTAAAATCATCACTATGTAAAAAGCATGCATCCAGGAAAGCATTTTGCAATATCAAAACCAACCTTTCTAAAATACAGAAGTAGGTATAACAAAGCAAAACTGATAACAACAAATTTGGTAGTATTCATTTTTGACTATTCTGAAACTGCCCATCTTTTTTAAAACTAAATACACAGCAATTATTGTGCATACCTAGTTCTAAATAATGACTTGTCATTAAACATATCAAATAATTCAGAAATAATTTGGAAATCTCAGAACACACTAATTTAATTCATCAAGTAACTAGCAACATAGTCAGCACGAAGATGGCTCATAATAAATAAATTTAAATCTCAGGCTGAAGTTAGATGAATCAGCACTTCCAATTGTGTTTTAATATCTTCTATCATTATAGGTTTCTTTCACATCTTCAATTTGAAGCACAGCCTTCCAAAGCCACTATGTGCAGCTACCAATTTGTTCCTAAAGCTTGGAATGTCTTTATTAAAAAAAATCAGAATGGGCTCAAAATCTTTCTAAAGGCTGCCCTGATTTTGTTATTGTAAGACATATACTATACATATAAATTAGTAAAAGTATGCCATAATGCCACACACACAGACCACTCATTCACAACTTTCTATAGTCCAATTATTCCCTGATGTCGCATTTTGAACAAACAGGATGAATCAGGAGTTCTGAAAAAGACACAAGAGCATTTTTCCCTCCCCTTTCTAGACAGTGAAGCATGCCTTTCCCCAATTATCATGGCTAAACAAAACCACTAACATTCCCTTTAGCAACATATAAAACTGAGGCAACTCAGATACTGGGAACGAAGATGGGAAGATAATTAGAAACAGTCGACTAATAACTATGCCGAGAAAAAGAACTTCTGCAAAATTTTAATCCCTACAGTGTTTTCCTGTAACTAGCTGCGTAAATTGAGGAAGAAATTCAGACACACAGTGATGTTAATCAATTCAATTTGCTTCAGAAATGTGACTGCATACAAGGCTTCAGGGAAAAATGTGTTTCCAGTATAACTCAATATTCTGAGCTTTCGGTCTCAAGAAAACAAAGACTTAGAGTCTGTAATGTTCCAACTCCTATAAACCCCAGATGTACTATCAAAAATAACATTTAAAATAATTGCTGCCTGATAATTTTCTGTAATTGCTACACTTCAGCAATGAGCTGCCCATCTCCTTAGTTAGCCTTTAAACAGCTTAATAATTAAAACCACCTATGGCATAAATTTGTTGAGCAGATTAGCCGGACAGAAAGAAAATGCTTTATTACAAGTTTCATATGCTGGAGACCACAGGACAAATTTCTACAGAACACTCATGGATTGCCCATGGCATTACACATGGTTAAGTTTGGGACCTATACAGTTTTTGATGTTTACCATCGTCCCATGCAGCTGAAAAACATCACTGTATGTCGCAAATTAAAATCAAGTAATGGTCACATGACTGACAGTACTCATCTTGCCATATCTTACACCCAACAGAAAAAAGTCTCAAAGAAGCAAAGAAGGATTTTGATACTTTCACCGCTATCTAATTTCTAATATAAACCATGTTGGGTTTTTTTTCCGCATCTTAACTTCAGATTATATTTTAAAATTCATTCATGGGAAACACCTGGCAAGGCTGGAGCCAGCATTTATTGCCCATCCCTATTTATCCTCGAGAAGGTGGTGTGCTGTCGCCTTGAATCACTGCAGTCAGTTTCCTGCAAACAGGCAACTCACAATGCCATTAAGAATGAAGTTCAAGAATTTTGATTCAGTGACGCTGAAGGAATAGCAACATAACTGCAAGTCAGGCAGGTGAATAGCTAGGAGGGTAACTTTCAAACGGTCATGTTCCCACATACCTGCTGCCCTTATCCTTCTACACAGTCGTGGTCGTGAATTTGGAAAGATGTCAAATTCTCAAATTTTATCTTCCCTATCTGAAAATTACTTTTTTTACAAAAAAACTAATTGGGGTACCCCATTAGTTCCCCACAGGGGGCTTCCAGCTCTATGCTAAGCCTGTCGTTCATGTAGTGCTTAATGTTCTTCCTCAAATCTCCATAAAAGCACCTTGAGCAAAATGTGTCAGTTAATCCATGTCCTCAAATATCCCCTCTGAATCACAAGTATCAATCCCTTCAGTTACAATACTTGACAGTTATAAAAAAATCTAAAAATTTTAAAAATTTTAAGAAGTGCCTTACAGTTTGCCACAATAGTGTAACCCTTCCACAGGATATGCTTAAACTGCATTCCCTTGCATGTAGGAGCTTGTGAGAGAAGCTAGTAATCACAAATATTTGAGGGGAAGTACATTTTCAGACTGTTTACAGGCAGCAAACTGCAATAAACAATAATTAAATAAAATGACCCAGATCATCTACTTTTGTGATGCTGGTTTAGAAAACAAAGACTCACATTTAGAGAGCATTTTCATGATCACAGGATGTCTCAAAGTACTCTGCAAAGTGTGCAAGTGCAGTTTCCATTGTAATGTAGGAAACAAGACAGCTAATTTGAGCTCTGAACTCTCACAAAAAGCGATGTGATAATGACCAGATAATCTGTTTCTTACAAGAATAAATATTGGCCAAGTTACGGGAGGAAAACTTCAGTACTCTTTGTGAAAATAGTGGCACGGTGGCTCAGTGGTTAGCACTGCTGTCTCACAGCACTAGGGACACAGACAATTGCCTGATGTTGGAATTGAACCTAAGTGGAGTTTTTACATTCTCAGTATTTGAGTGGGTTATCTTTGGATGTTCCAGTTTCCTCCCACAGTCCAAAGATGTGAAGGTGAGGCCATGCTAAATTGCCCATAGTGCCCAGGGATGGGTGGGTAAACCATGGGTAATGTGGGGTTATGGGAATAGGTTAAGGGGGTGTTTGGGTGGCATGCTTTCAGACAGTCAGTCAGTGTGAACTTGATGGACTAAATGGCCTGCTGCCACATTGTAGGGATTCTGTGATCGCGCTATGGATTTTTTTTTTGCATCCACCTGAGCAACCATACTGGCCCTTAAATAAGGTCTCATCCACAAGACAACACCCTGACAGTGCAGGGGTGTCTCAGCAACATGCTGGGGCGTGAGCCCTAAGGGATAAATGCTGATCCGGGCAAACAAACTACAAAATTAGAAACTATCACAGTCAACTCTATTTTTAGGGCTTCACTTTCATTAGTCATATATAAACTGTCCCCTTGAATTCAAGGTTATTAATTCATGGATGTGTGACCTCCTACTACTTCCACCTATTGGAAGCAAGGAGCAACTTTAGATTGGTTTTGCAGCAAGCGCAACATAACATACAAAAGCAGCACAGGGTTATTAGCCTTATTAGAAAGGTAGAGAGAGGGGAGATATCTTTTCTGTTGTAATTTTCCTCAGTAACATTTAGTCAATATCAACTTCAAATTGTTACAGAAGTCTTAAAAATGTGAAATCTTATACAGTCATTTCAGTTGGTCACTGAGAGAAAAGGGAGTGTATTCAAGGACCAGAAGCTCAAACCCAAGACCAAATCATAATTTACCAGGAAACAGTATTCCCTACTCTCCAATACGCCTCAGAAATCTGGATGACCCAAAGAAGGCACCTCAAATCAATGCAGAAGTACCAGCAATGGTATCTTCACAAGAACGTCCAAGTCCAGTATCAATGATGTGGTCCAATAGCAGCATTCTCTCCCAAGCTCCTCTGGACAGGACAAGTCATGTGGGCCCAACAGTAGAATCATAAAGAAAATATCCTACTCAGAACTCATGCATGACAACAAGATATTGGAAACAGACAAGTGATGCCCTCAAAGCATCCCTGAAGATGTCAAATATATCTGATACATGGGAGGCTCTGACTTGTCACCGAGAGAAGGCTGATTTGGGAAGGTAATGAACTCAAAGTTCAAGGGAAAACATATTGAAGGGACATCAAGGCAACCAAAGGGGCATGCAAATAGAGTCAAAGAGTCATATCTAAACAACCCATTCCTTCAATTCTGACCTGTGGCAGAATCTGCAGACAACACCTTGGATTACTCAGCTATTCTAGAACATCTGGATGTAGGTTTGCTCACTGAGCTGGAAGGTTAGTTTCCAGCTCAGCGAGCAAACCTACATCCAGAACCTCAACCTGAGCTACACATCTTCTCAAAACTCACTAATTCTAGAACATCAAATCAGAGTGAAAATAAGTCAATGTCAATCCTGAGGGACTGCCTAAGACAGTTAGAAGGTGCAATGATAGAGTTGATGACTTATTGCAACAATTAATCTTTATCAATCAATCAATCTATCTAGAACAGACTAGACATGGTGCAAAGAAAACTACAGCACACTTATGGAGTTACAGATTCATACAGCAGGGAAACAGACCCTTTAGTTTAATTCTTCTGCGCCACCAGACATCCCAATCTGAGTTAGTCCAACGTGCCAGCAGTTGGCCCAAATCCATTTTATCCTTGTTTATTCATAGACCCATCCAGATGCCTTTTACATGTTATAACTGTACTGCCTCCACCACTTCAACAGCTCATTCCATACACACACCACTCTCTGTTAAACAGTTACTCCTCAGGTACCTTTTAAAATCTTTCCCCCTCTCTCGTTAAACTGATGGCTTTTGGATTTTTCCCCCCACCTACCCAAACCCTGGGAAAACACATGAGGTTTATATGGAAAGGGTGAAGACCCAAAGAGGGTGACCCCACCCACCCAGTCACCTACACTCCAAGGAAAAATACCTCAGCCTCTACAAGAGCTTTACGCTCAAAGTCATTTGCTCCTTCTGGGTATGCCAAATTTCCTGCATGCCAGGTCGCAAACTGCTTGTGTACAGTTTCCCAAAATGTTTTCTGACAAATTCAAATGCAAATTATATCTTCTAACAATAACAACTGTTTACAACCTGAAGCAGCACTAACTATTGAAATCAAATGTATAGAAACTATTGAGACCATTAATTGCGATGACTGTCTACCTATCGCATCTTAATAATTCTGAAGCAGCTAGAAGTGCAAACAACGATAGATGTAAAACACAGAATGCTTGTGCATTACCACTTCATCAGTTGGGTTGTCTTTCATATATCAGCTTTGTGGTAAAATAGTTTCTCCTTGGACTGGTTTACAGAACTGAGTGCTTACCAAACGCATGTCAATTATCAAGACTGACAAAACTAACTGCTTCCATCATTTCTTTAGGGAGCTGTTCCATGTGTTGACTATTCACTGAAATGTTGTTTCTGTAGATTCGTTTTGAATTCATCTCCCCTTCAAATTCACAGCCTCCTACAGTTCTATTGTTCTGACAAGTTAAAATAGCTCAACATGGTCCACATTATCTATTCACGTTTGAATCACAAGCACAGCCATTATATCATCTCTCCACATTTGACTTTGCAGTAAAATATATAAGCAATTTATGTAATTGCTCCTCATAATCCAATCCCTCAACTAGCTAGGATTTTTTTCGGTATCTTTCCAACAGCAAGAATATTGTTTTATTTCTGCAGCAACTAGCATATTGGAAGCGCAGTCACACAAACGATTTATAAAAGGGACAGGATTAGCTCACTATTTTGGCTCAAAACTGACCTTCTAATACTTTCCAACATCTAACTTGTTTATTCATTGCAATAGAAAATGGATAGCTGCAATATATTGCCAACGAGGTCACCTAGATTTTGAAATTTCCATGCACATTCCTTTGATTTATGCTATCAGCCTTAATTTGTTACTGCTAGTGTTGCATTTTGTATTTCTTTACATTCAATTTCATCTGCAATCTTCCTCCATTCATGTTTGTGAAGATGTAGATACCATGCATCCTAGTACTAAATCCAGATAATTCATCAAGATTTTAAAATAAAGAGATTCCAAATCAAACCTTTGGAGAACCATATGTATTATCCTCCACATCTAACAATGGCTCTAATTATTTAATTACCCTCAGCGTTCTAATAGTTGATGACAAGCATACCTGTTGGAAAATATTTTCAGTCATATCATTTTCAGCACCAACAATTAGAAATCCTGAATTAAACACTATTCCGATATACAAATATAGTTTATTCACTGCTTTGCCTCAACCTGCTTTGTGACTCCTTCAGAGATGAATACAAATTTTGACTGGCCAACACCTTCCCTTATGAACACATGTGCTGATTATCTTGTTATTTTAATTCTATACAGGAAGAACCCTGCTTCAAAAAAGAGAGACACACTGTCTCTAGTCCAATCCATGGATCAGGTAGTGTTTTGGTATTGGAACTTTTCTGACAACATTGCAGGCCCTCAACAGTTTTGATTAACATTCAAAGAGTTGGGGTGCGATAAGATACAGAGAAAGCAGTTTTAATCTTTAAAGGAGACCCTAACAAGTCTGTATTATTGCCTTCATCTGATTAAGAGCTTCAGGACACAACAATGCCCACCCTCCCACCTGATGGCAGAATTTCGGACAATGAAAGCAAAAATCTTCAGATACAGGAGATTATAAATTTAAATAATTAAGTATTTTCCAGCAACATTGAGAACTCTTGCACTTGAACAAAATGTCTGTAGGCCTTTAGGATGTAAAATTGTCGCGCACACAAATAGGGGCAGAGAGCCATTCACGATTGCTCATCTGCACCTGGATTCGCAAACTCCCATCCCAGATCAGAGTGTGAAATATTGCCCTTGTAAATCACCATCAAACTTATGGAGATAAATGTATCATCTGCTGTAATAGGTTTCATAATACTGATTATTTTCAATAGTCCGCAACCTTAATCAGAATGTGATTTCGGTTTGCAACAAGTAACAGTTCTTAAATTGTCACAGGCTTATAACAAACATTAGGATTATGGCATGAATTAGCAAACAAAACAGTTCCCCTGCAATCCTTGAAGTTAGGTAAATTAATAACAGATTACAGTCAAACAAAAACAAGTGTGCATTGGATGATCATCACTTCCAATTTCTCACTAAGTCACTCAATATCCTAACTTGATTGGACATTGCTGAGCATCCTGCTGTGCTGAATTTCTGCAATTTCCTACCCAAACAGTACTGTGCAAGCACCTTCACCAAGTGGACTACAATAGTGCAAGACCCCACCTCCACCTTTTCATGAGCAACCTGGAATGAGCAAAATATTTCGGTCTTTCCAGTAATGCCTACATCCTGAAAAAAAGTGATTTTTAGTTTCAAGAAAGTGCACAAGAAATTTGAGTCGAGCTGTAATTTACACAAATTTATTAAAATTCATATTAACAAAAGAGGGAAAACTCAGTGGAGTGTCTTATTAAACAAATATCATTCAACACAAGATAAACATTGCTCGCTTTGTTCCTTGAGCTCTTAAAATGAACAATTTACCAGGGAATTTAGAATCTTGAGAGCTTTTTTTAAAAAAAGTAGTCTAATTCTTCCTGAGGTTATACTAACTCTTCTGTGGAGAGAATTTTGGATGAAACAAAATTCATAATGAAAGAAAGAGAGAAAGTAGGGAAGAAAGAAGGGAAGAAATGGAGAAAGAGAGAGAGAGAGAGAGAGAGAGAGAGAACATTTTTATTTTTAAAGAAAACATTGCTATTTACATTTTCAATAGGCAAACTAGAAATGTGTATCAGCTCAGTTGCCAACTTGCAAATTCTTTATCAACAAAGACAAAAGTCATGGGCCACCAATGACAAAACCAGGCATACATGACAGTTTTAAATAAGGTTTTTGAGTTATTATGTGCATTACAAAACACAAAAACAACACAGCACTCAAGGGTCATAAAGAATGCTTTAATTCTGTAAAATAACCAAAAATCAAAGCATCCTATTACTACATGAACTGAAAACAAGTTACAAAACTAAAGCAATGTGGTCTACTCTTACAACCGACTGTTACATTCCATTCCATCCTGCCATGCCATTTTACACCTGCTTAAAGCAACGAGCAAAGTTGGGTCCAGGCCACTTCTTGAAATGATTTGAGGGGGTCTGGCCTGGTCCATAACAGCTGTTATGAATCAGAGTTGTCTTCCAACCACTCTGATTCATGACAGCCCATAAACTGACAGCCATGCTCAGTCAACAACTCGTGAGAACAGAAGACCCTATTACCCATCATGTGCAAGTTTTTACAAGGTTCCATGTGAAGACTGCAAGAAACATTATAAAGGACAAACAGGCAGAAAACTGGCAACCCATATCCACAAACACTAACTAGCCACTAAACATCACAACCAGCTGTCCAGAATGGCCATACACACAGATGACAGGGACCACAAATTCAACTGGGACAACACAACAATCATAAGACAAACTAAACAGAGGACAGCCAGAAAATTTCCAGAAGCATGGCACTCATCCACCAATTCCATCAACAAACAGACTGACTTAGACTTGGTGTACCGGCTTCTACAACAAACTACCAGAACTGGAAGCAGCAGGAATGGAACCAAAAACTTCAGAAGACAGTACAGCAGCACTTCACAGGAGGCTCAAACCACTGGAGATTTCACTTAGACAGGGGCCAACCTTTTCCAGCTGGGTGAACATACCCACAACGACAGCAACCAAACTACAAATCTTTATGCCGACCTTGTACCTACCATCTTAGTTGTTCAAGTTAAATTTTCAACCCCACATTTATTTTCAAGATGGTACCTTTCAAAATAAAACTGACATTTCTGAATAATTATTCAAACAATTTTTCTCTTGTAAAAAAGAGGCAGCAGGGATTGAGTGAATCCCTAAAAGAGTACAAAGGCAGTAGGAGTATATTTAAGAGGGAAATCAAGAGGGAAAAAAGGGTCATAAGATAACTTTGGTAAGAAGTTGAAGGAAAATCCAAAGGGATTTTATAAATATGTTAAAGGATAAAATGGTAACTACTAAGAGAATAGGGCCCCTTAAAGTTCAGCAAGGTGAAATTACAGGAGATGGGGGAGACACTAAATGAGTATTTTGCATGGTTTACTTTGGAGAAAAATATAGATTTTAGAGAACTCGATGAAATAAATAGTGAGCTCTTGAAAAATGACCATATTACAAAGGAAGAGGTGCTGAACATCTTAAAAGGTAAATAAATCGCTGGGACCTGATCAGGTGTACCCAAGAACTCTGTAGGAAGCTGGGGAAGTGATGGCTGGGCCATTTGCTGAGATATATGGATCATCGCTTATCACAGATCAGGTACCAGAAGACTGAAGGCTGGCTAAGGTGGTGCCATTATTTAAGAAAGATGGTAAGGAAAAGCCAAGGAACTGCAGACAGGTGAGCCTGACATCAGTGGTGGGCAAGTTGTTGGAGGGGATCTTGAGGAACAGGATTTACATGGATTTAGAAAGGCAAGGACTGACTAGGGATGTCAACATGGCTTTGTGCATGGGAAATCATATCTCACTAACTTAATTGAGTTTCTTGAAGAAGGAGCAAAGAAGATTAAAGAAGGCAGGGCAGTGGACATGACCAGTATGGACTTCATTTGAAAAGGTTCCCCATCGGAGACTGATTAGCAAGGTTAAATATCATGGAATACAGGGAGAACTAGCCATTTGGAGACAGAGGGTGGTGGTGGAAGGTTGCTTTTCAGATTGGAGGTCTGTAACCAGCAGTGCGCCACAAGGGGATCGATGCTGGGTCCACTGCTTTTCATCATTTAAGTGATTTGGACATGAAGCTGGGAAGAATGGTTTGTAATTTTGCAGACAACACCAAAATAGGTGGTGTATTGGGAGGTGAAGAAGGTTATCTCAGAGTACAACGGGATCTTGATTAGATGGGCCAATGGGCTGAGGAGTGGCAGGTGGAATTTAATTTAGATAAATGAGAGCTGCTGCATTTTGGCAAGGCAGATCAGAGCAAGCTTTATATACTTAATGGTAAGGTCCTGGAGAGTGTCGCTGGGAAAAAAAGACAGACCTTGGAGCGCAGGTTCATAGTTCCTTGAACAGATAGATAGGATAAGGAAGGTGGCATTCGTTATGCTTGCCTTTATTGGTCACTGAGTTGAGGGGTCACAGGGCAGCTGCACCAGAAATTGATTAGGCAAGATCTACAAGGATGTTGCCAGGGTTGGAGGATTTGTGCTAGAGGGACAGGCTGAATAGGCTGTGGCTGTTTTCACTGGAATGTCAGAGGCTGAGGGGTGGCCTTATAGAGGCTTATAAATTATGAGGGACATGGATAGGGTAAATAAACAAGGTATTTTCCCTGGGGTGGGGGAGTCTAGAACTAGCAGGCATAGGTTAAGGTGAGAGGGAAAAGATTTGAAAGGAACCTAATGGGCAACTTTTTCATATAGAGGGTGGTGCATGTATGGAATGATCTGCCATAGGAAGTGGTGGAAGTTTGTACAATCACAATATTTAAAAGGTATCTGGATGGGTATATGAATTAGAAGGTTTTAGAGGGATATGGGTCAAATGATGGCAAATGTGACCAGGTTTATTCAGGATATCTAAGTGGTATGGATGAGTTGGACTGAAGGGTTTGTTTCCATGCTGTACAGCTCTATGCCTTAACAACCCTTAAAGTAAGCATGTTCAGAAATGAAACAAAAACAACACACAAAAAAATTAAGAACTTAACAATACACTTGTTTCACTCATGATAAAAATGACTTGCCTTAAATTGTCAAAGTCAATTGCTGTTCATTGAATGTTCAATATTTATGCACATTAACCTGCAGTCCTGACCAAGCAGTTTTTAAAGGAAAATAATTTCTGTAGCATCTGTTGTCAGTTAAACTTGTCCTGCTACTGACAACCGTTGTAGGAGGTGCAAGCTGATAATACTGGAACCACTGTACATACATCATAGATCTCTGGAGAATTCACCTCAACTCCTGCTATAGAAGTAGTAAACTTTCATTTGCAAGCTCTGACCAAGGAAGCCTTTGTCCTTGTTCTGGTTTCTTATCAATATTATCAAGTTTATACAGCTGATGACTTCCTTTCACAACAAAAACTGAGGTCCACTGCAAATTCACCCACAGGCTTCGAACTAGGCCATCTTCCAGCTTCATACTCTCAAGGTTCAAAGGAGGTTAAGCTTTACCCAACTCCCATGCAGTCACTATGATGTTACTGTTTTATTCTTTTACAATGCAGATCAACTTTCATTTAACTAACTTCTACATAGATGTCATTTACTTTGGCTGTCTTCTCTCAGTGAGCTACAAAACAGTAGTCCAAACTGAAACTAGAAGCTCTCAGCGATATCTGACTAACTGAAATTAGTTTCCCCAAACTTCACTGATCTCCATAATGATGTGACCTGCTCTGGGATGTCCTTAAACCAAATCTTTAGAGTAATTATCCCTTATTTACAATTTCTTCTTTGATCTTTTGAAGTATCTAAGGGCTCCTGAATGCATTAGAAAACTTTTTAAATCTAGGATCCAAAACAACTCTAACCCTGAGCTGCCATGACTGTAAGCTTTGCAGACATTTTCAGTTGAAGCCAATTAAGCCCACCTAGGAGCTGTTGCAGATATAGAACAGCTGTTGAACTCAGTGGCTTGCTGGATCATTTGCAAGTGCAGTTAAGCATTAACACATTATTGTGAGTCTCGAGTCACATGTAAGCCAGATCAGTCAAAGATGGCAGATTACTTTCCCAAAAGGATCAAAAGATAGCATTTTTTTAAAAAAAATATTTTTTAATAGCTTCAAGGTCACAATTTCTGAGACTAGCGTTTACTCTAGTTCAAGATTTATTAATTTAAATTTCACTAACTGACTTGGTAGTAAAAGAACCCATATCCCCACAGCATGAGTGTAGGCCTTTGGCTGACTAGTCCAGTGACAATACCATTACATCACTGTCTCCTACTCCGATCTTTCTTAATCTATATTATTATATATTCCTCAAGTGTAAAATGACAGTCCAAAGTACAAAAGCTATGAAATAGATATTCATAATAATTCAAAGCAAAAATCACACAACACCAGGTTATAGTCCAACAGGTTTATTTGGAAGCACTAGCTTTTGGAGCGCTGCTCCTTCATCAGTTGGTTGTGGAGTGTAAGATTGTAAGACAGAATTTATAGCAAAAGTTTATGGTGTGATGTAACTGAAATTATACATTGAAAAAGACCTGGATTGTTTGTTATGTCTCTCATCTTTTAGAATGACCATGTTGGTTTCAGTTCTTTCCTATGTAAATCACAGAACTTTTTTAAAGTTACATTCTCAAGTGAACTTTAGCAATTGGTGTCATGTCAGCCCAGATAAGACATTGAAGGTGTGAGATGCCCTTTGTGAGATTGTCTGTGCCATGATGTTCAGATTGATTCTATTTCTAAAAAAGGGATTTACAGAATCTTACATGGATTCATGTAGTTTTTGAGCAAAAAAAAATGTAATTCTGCAAGTACAAATTAACCCCACAAACTTATGTATGTGCACGTGTATGTGTGTATGTGTGTGTGCGTGTGTGCGTGTGTGTGCGCGCACATGCGCGTGCAAGCATATGAGAGAGGGTCTGTGTGAGTGTGCATGCCTGTAGGAGTGTGTGTGTCTATCTGTGTGCATGTAGTGCAGTGCGGTCACCTGTAATATGACATGATGTCACACTACAGGTGACCCCACTGCACCACACACACACATATACACGCACACCCTCTCTCATACACAAGCTCGTTCTCATACACTCCCACACTCCCTCTCAGACTTATACCCCTTTACACTCACACTCTCTCACAGACAGACAGTCTTGACACCCCCCTCCCCCCACACACACAAATTCATCCCACAAACTTGTGTACTTGCAGAATTACATCTTACTTTGCTCAAAAACTGCATGAATCCATGTAAGATTTTGTAAATCCCTTTTTCAGATTAGAATCAGTCTGAACATTGTGACAGTCTCACACAGGGCACCTCACACCTTCAATGCACTAACATGACACCAATAGAAGTTCACTTGAGAATGTAACTTTAAAAATGTTCTGTGATTTATATATGAAAGAACTGAAACCTATATGTTCATTCTAAAAGATAAGAGATTTAAACAATCCAGGTCTTTTTTCAATAAATAATTTCAGTTCTATCACACTGTAAACTTTTGATATAAATTCTGAGCTGTATCTGGTCGGCATGGACGAGTTGGTCTGAAGAGTCTGTTTCCATGCTGTACATTACTATGGCTATGACAATCACCTGAAGGAGCAGCACTCCGAAAGCTAGTGCTTCCAAACAAACCTGTTGGACTATGACCTGGTGTTGAGTGATCTTTAACTTTGTACACCTCAGTCCAACATCAGCACCTCTAAACCATAATAATTCACTTTTGAAAGTCCTGAAAATGTCAAATCCCGAAGAAATTAGACTTCACACCTCTAATAGATAATTTTGAAATTTAAGAGAGTACTCTCACTACAACACGGACACTGCTGGAGAACATTATAGACAGGAAAGTGTGTAGAACTGTGCTCATCCTGAACACAAGGCAGCCACCAAGGCTCAGAATGGTCCAGTTTAGCCTTAGTTTGGTGACTTTGGAAAGAGAGACTACAGGCAGCCAGGTCCAATAACTCCTAACAATAAATATCTGCGGGAAATTTAGTGTGTGTCAACACAGTAACTCAAAGATATTTTATGTCAATCAACGCCAGGAAAACAGTTTAATGTTTTTCTAAGCCACAGGTGGAGCAGCACATCCAGACAGTATGTTTTAGACATTCGTAATTAATTACATTTCTGCTTCTGGTCCCATTTTGTGATATAATTTATGCATAAGCAATGGAAATATCAATGACCTTGCCATTACTCAGAGAAAACTCTACTGCATAATAACTCTGTACAACTGCCAGCATGTCGCTGCATGAGGTAGAAAGAAATAAAAATCACATTCAAAAATCAATCAAATAAAAAAGCTAACTAATAACTTACATTTCAAAAAGCATTCAGGTACAAAACACCAAGTGGAGGGGAAGCAAAGGACAGCGGTCAGGGGACTGGGGTAGTGGATGACAACTGACGGCCAGAACAGAACCAGAATATGGCTGTGTTTCAGAGATTAATTGCTGGTACTGTACAGGGGGGCTGGAAACCAGCTGCTATTGCTTTGTCCAATGCTCAACGTCTCTGAAGGCATCGATCAAGAGAAGGAAAATATTCTTCCTGTCAGGTGGCAAGACAAGGCAAAGTTTGACAGAGATCATGAGCAGACAGAGCGTGGTTCCAGTGCAGAAAATTGTTCAATGCTATTATTCATTCTGTTCGGGCGAGTGCAACTCCAGACGCTCAGAACACGGCTCCATGCATTCATTCTCCAGCAGATACACAATGCAAGATGCTTGGAGGCACATGTTGCTGCTAATGTAAGAGGACTGTATTGCTAGGGTACCTACTGATCTCTCTGCAAGGCTCTGAGCTACTGGTGATGTCAAGGACATGCCAGCACAGATGTTAGCTAACGAAATTCACCACTGTCATTGGCCATTGGACCAGCAGTCTGTATTTATATTGTCCTTGCTGGAAACATAGGTACACAATATTTATGAAAGAGCTCTGACTGGAGGAGGGATTCCCTTCTTGCTCATCACCAAGGAACAGAAACCATAAGATTGCCAGGGTTGCTGATCATGGTCTGGTCATGGAAGGTGGAAGGCTTATTCCTGTCCGACAGTGAATAGATGAACTTCAATGTGTTGCATATTTCAGTCCATGTGACACCTACCACCACTTCTGCTCTCCAGGTTAGGTCTCACAATCACTTCTCAACTCTTCCAGTTCCCAAGTTCAAAAAAAAGTTTCCAAACCACCAATATGCAAAAAGCTGTCAAATGGAAACCTCAAAGACACCATCATCATACATTCAAAGTACCCCAACTCCAGCTCAGATTTTGGGCTTATGCCCAAAACGTTGACTCTCCTGCTTCTTGGATGCTGCCTGACATGTTGTGCTTTTCCAGCATCACACTTTTCGACTCTAATCTTCAGCACCTGCGTCCTCACTTTCTCCCAACTCAGATACAATCAACAAAGTGCATCCTCAAACATGTACAGATAAACTGACACTGGGTTGTAAGTATGTAATAATTGTGTGGAAAGTAGACAGTGAAGTAGGGGCAGTGATGGAACCCCCACAATCCTTTGGGGGTTCAGAATTCCAAAACTCAACACCATAAGATGGTTTTATGAATAGGAGGGGTTTGGAGGGATATGGGCCAGGTGCTGGCAGGAGGGACTAGATTGGGTTGGGATATCTGGTCGGCATGGATGGGTTGGACCAAAGGGTCTGTTTCCATGCTGTACATCTCTATGTCTCTAAGTGGAAAAGTTCATCCATAGCCTGTTTCTTCGTGATCTATCCCTACATTTAAGTTTGCACCACTATTCCCCCATGACCCCACCCCAAGCCCAGGTTGAGACCCCCTCCATCCAACAGAAACAGGCAAATACCCTGTCAAGACCTGAATCAATTGCATGTTCTTTACTGAGAGCATCTTTCAATTCAACTAAATTCTGAAGAATATAGGTCCAATCTGCTTAATCTCTACTCAGTGAACAATTCTGTCTTTCTAGAAATCAGTCTGGTGAACCCCAGTTGCACTCCCTCTGTGGAAAGCATGCCCTTCCTTAGGTAAGGAAGACAAAATTGTTCACAATATCCCAGGTGTCGACTCATCAAGACCCTACGTACCTGAAGCATGATTGCTTTGTCCTTGTGCACGAATCCTCCTGCAATAAAGGTCCACGTATCACTTACCTTCCTAATTGTTTGCTGCACCTACATGTTAGAGCTTTTGGGGTAATTTCCATCCAAATCAGGGAAACCAACCAGTGTCACACACCAGCCAGGACTGATATTTTTATGACCTGCCAGCATCCTTCCCAGACTAACCAACCAAAAGTTCAGCCTAAGGTCTTTGAATGGTAACAAAGAGCGTGTCAATGCCATCAGCATTGATCTGGTCTCAAACCTTCATTACCTTGCGCAACTCATTTAACAATCAATAATCCCAACGACACGTTGAATAATACACTCACATACTGGAACCTGCTTCATGGTAGCAGGTAGGTAGCTTCAATAATTCTGAAATAATCAAGTAAGGAGGAGGCCCTCTTGCAGTAGAGCAGTAGTGACCTTATCTCTGGACTAGGAAGGCAATCAGATTTGATGTTTTCGCTGCATTAAGGTACAACATATGCAAATTATTATGTGGAATTTAAGGTGGCATTTCAGGTTATTTATTTCCATTAAAATTAAGCCATTTTTTTCTACATTTTTGAAGCATTGCAATACTGATGCAGAGAACAAACCCAAGAGTCATACAGCACTGAAGCAAACTCTTCGGTCCAACTCACCCATGCTGACCAAGTTTCCCAAATTAAACTAGTTCCACTGCCTGCAGTTGGGACTAGTTTAGTTTGGGAAACTATCTTAATGCAAATAGTTTTTTTTAAAAAAAAATCACACAATACCAGGTTATAATCCAACAGGTTTATTTGGAAGCACTCACTTTCAGAGCGCTGCTCCTTCATCAGGTGGTTGTGGAATATAAGATCATAAGACAGAATTTAGAGCAAAGGTTTAGTGTGATGTAACCGAAATCACATACTGAAAAAAGACCTGGATTGTTTGTTAAGTCTCTCATCTTTTAGAATGAAATGTTGATTTCAGTTCTTTCAAATGTAAATCACAAAAGTGTTTTAAAAAGTTACATTCTCAAGTGAACTTTAACAATTGGGGTGAAGAGTGTGGTGCTGGAAAGGCACAGCAGGTCAGGCAGCATCCAAGGAACAGGAAAATTTAAGTTCCTGATTCAGGGTTTTTGCCTGAAATGTCAATTTTCCTGCTCCTCGGATGCAGCCTGACCTGCTGTGCTTTTCCAGCACCGCGCTCTTGACTCTGATCTCCAGCATCGGCAGTACTCACTTTCACCTAGTTGATTTTAACGATTGGTATCAATTTAACAACGTATATGCGGGTGTGCATGTCGGGGGGCATGGGGGGGAGTGTAATGACTGAGAGAGTGCGTACCTGTGTGAGAGAGAGTGTAAAGGGGTAGAAGTCTGAGAGAGGGTGCTTGTATGTGTGAGCATATGAGAGAGAGCTTGTGTATGAGAGAGGGTTTGGGCATGTGTGTGTGCGCATGTGTGTAGGAGTGTGCGTGTGTGCATGTGTATAGGAGTGTGCATGTGTGTAGGAGTGCTTTTGTGTCTGTCTATCTGTGTGTGCACGCATGCGCCTGTGTGCCTGTGTCTACAGACAGTCACACAGACACAGACCCTCTCTCTTACATAAGCTCTCTCTCAGACACTCATACATACACTTTCACACTCACACACACCTTCTCACAGACGTATATCCCTTTACACACTCTCTCAGACACTCATAACACCCAGCACCCCCCACTGCTCCCTCCTCCTCTCCTTTCCTCTCCTCTCCTCTCTCCCCCCAACACACACACATTTGTGGAGTGAATTTGTACTTGCAGAATTATATTTTATTTTGCTCAAAAACTGCATGAATCCATGTAAAATTCTGTAAATCCCTTTTTTAGAAATAGAATCAATCTGAACATCGGGGCACAGACAGTCTCATGCAGGGCACTTCACACTTTCAATGCATTATCTGGGCCAACATGACACCAATTGTTAAAGTTCACTTGAGAATCTAACTTTAAAAAGTTCTGGGATTTACATATGAAAGAACTGAAACCAATATGTTCATTCTGAAAGATGAGAGACTTAAACAATCCAGGACTTTTTCAATGTATAACTTCAGTTTAATCACACTCTAAACTTTTGCTACAAACTCTGTGTCTTATGATCTTACATTCCACAACCATCTGATGAAGGAGGACCGCTCCAAAAGCTAGTGCTTCCAAATAAATCTGTTGGACTATAACCGGTTGTTGGGTGATTTTTAACTTTGTACACCCCAGTCCAACAACAGCATTTCCTAATTAATACAAATAAGCATCAAATCTGGAATAAAAGAAAACAGTTCAGAAGAATTGTTTTTATTGTTAGAATGTAATGAATACTGGTGTTTTCTTGTTTTAATCCCCAAAAGTGGAAATCTGTGCATAATAATGATGGTGAAGAGCTTTGATACAGTCACCGAACTGAAGGTTTTTGAGTTGCCAATATTAAGCTCCCTCCATAATGGAGTTTTCTTAATTTCATTTGCCCAACTCAGTGATGGAGTTAGTCTACATCCTATTTCAAGGGGACAATACGAAAATATTTGAATGACTGTCCCACACCTAGCAAAGAAAAACAGATGGTGCAATATTCAAAATGTTTTCAGACATTAGTAGGGAGAGTTACCCACTGGCTAGTAACATACCATGCCTTTTGAAATGTAACTTTCTTTCTTAAAAAGCAAAAAAAATCTCAGTTGGAAAAGGACAAGAAACAGCTCTCTTCCTGTAATATTTTGTTTCAGAATGCCTTAGTTTTCTGCAAATAAATATCAAAAACACAGTTTTACCCAAGACAAACAAAATAATGCCAGGCATTCAATCAGGATACAAAGGGAGAAACATTGTATTGTTTCAAACGTCATTAAATAGTTTTTCCACTCCGATAACCTTCATATATTTTTAATTTATTACTTGTTTTGCTGCTTACAGTGTGATGGTCATATTTACATCATAGCCTAAATATACATCAAAAGAAAGACGCACTAAAAAAATACTAAGAGCCAATTTTTATAACTGTTGGGGAAAGGAAAAACAGGAACGGGAGAGGAATGCAGAAAATTGTAGAAGGTGGGAAAGACTGGGTGTTGGATGAGTAAGATGGGAAAAAAACTAAAGTCAGAATAAATTAAATATTAAATGACTTTCCCATACCATTTGTTGCAACATTGGTGTGGGGAGAATTGTAAAAAATTGGGAAAGCATTGTGTGGTCCCTTTAAAAGATGGGTTTTTTTCAGTGCTTTGAGTTAAAATGATGTCAGTGAGCTGCTTTAAAGTTTGCAGGAATAGAGAGTCTCCAAACTGAAACATTTTGTATCAAAAAGGCAAAAAGCAGCAGTTTTTAATCAAGTCAACAGCCTTCTTAAATTTAACCAATCAATTTAAACCAGGCCTTTAGCTACCAAAAACCTATTAAATCTTATAGTTTTGACAACCTAAAACCAATCTGATTGTACAACTATTGATAGGTCATCAGGTAATAAAGATGAGGGCATTTGGAAAGATCAGTGGAGAGCCAACTATTATCTGCTCAGAGATGACAGCTCTCTACTCTTAATGAAAGCACCATCTAATTAATAAAGGTATCATGGCACTCTTAACTAAATTCCTGACAGAACAATCTACAGACAAAGCAGTCCTAACAGAAGGATCAGCGGAAAAAAAAAGTTGCAGAAGACATCTTAACTTAGTTGTACTTTGAAGAGACTAAATTCTATTGTTTTGTGATATAATTGAGACTTCTATTTATTGAAACAGCACACCATTAGAATCTTGCATATTTCAGGAACAGTTAGCAGCTAGAGGGGAATTGTTCAGTTTGTTAATAATTTTGTTAATTTGGTCACTGTAGGAGTTAGATAAATAAACTGCTACTTGTGGATTGTAAAGTCAGAGTCAGGGATTTCTTTGACTTAACCACTGGAAGCTAAAAGAAATAAAACACCCCTTCTCACACTCGTTTTAACAAATTTTAGGGCAAGGCGCTTCCCTTTAGATTAGATTAGGTTCTCTACAGTGTGGAAACAAGCCCTTCGGCCCAACAAGTCCACACCGCCCCTCCAAAGAGTAACCCACCCAAACCCATTCCCCTACCTATATTTACACTGGACTAACGCACCTAACACTATCGGGAATTTAGCATGGCCAATTTACCTGACCTGCACATCTTTGGATTGTGGGAGGAAACCGGAGAAAACCCACGCAGACATGGGGAGAATGTGCAAACTCCACACACACAGGCAGGAATCGAACCCAGCTCCCTGGTGCTGAGAGGCAGCACTGCTAACTACTGAGTCACCGTGACGCCCATGGTGATTCAGTTGTAGTTCTCAGGATGGGGTGGTTGGGTCAACTTCTACTTTATCCCATAGACAAACCTGGTATAGTTGTGTTCGAATTTGGTTTAAAGTCACCACCAAAATGCAAGCAAGGGATTTGCCAGCTGCCACCCATGGGCTATGTCTTGTTTTGACTCCCATCAGTGGAGCAACCTGGGGCTTTCACAAAATTCCTGCTAATACTAAGAGGTCATATCCCAAGGAAAGCACACAGTTATCACTCAAACAGTGGATGTGGTCTCTGTACAATCCATATGTTAGAACCGAATGGGATCATCAGCCATGAGTCTTTAGAGCACTGGCCCTCAATAATGTTTTGCATATGTGTAAACAGATCCAAGATTGGCTTCTCA
The DNA here is from genome assembly GCF_020745735.1 of Hemiscyllium ocellatum. Lineage (NCBI taxonomy): Eukaryota > Metazoa > Chordata > Chondrichthyes > Orectolobiformes > Hemiscylliidae > Hemiscyllium > Hemiscyllium ocellatum. The sequence continues at coordinate 34,162,741 of NC_083414.1, forward strand.
ATACCATACTGCATGTAAGCTACAAAATGGAAACAGCAACATTCCACTGATCATTCCACCTCTAAGGACATTCAAAGGAATGGGGGCTAGGATTGATTATCCATGGCATTACTCTAGCTGTAACAAAATTAAGTTTCTTAGAAAAATATTACTACTCTCCTTATTTGTAAAACATCTCAAAGATAGATAGGTGATGTAGAGGAACAGCTCCTTCTCAAAGATTTGATTGGTAATAATTTTGCTCTTTTATCTTTCAAAACTTGTGCATCTTATTCATAATTTGAAGCTTTCATTAGTAAGGTCTACACCGATGTTTATTGAGAGTAGTAGGGTTTAATTATATTTTTTTTTAAAAATTAACAAATTAAAAATGACAGGACAGGCATTGAATTATGAATGCAAAATAACTCCCTAGAGGAAACCAGTACGATCCACTGCAAACACATCTGCAGTGACTGTTAGCAGTTTGAGGAACTTTGACCAAGAGTCATTAAAACAAATGGGAGACATTGCAATGCGACGGTTTGGGTGAAAGGAGGACGAGGAGAGACCATGACAGAGAGAGATCTGGTCACTGTCCCAGTAGGCAGACACCTTAAAATAGTGATTTCCAATATGGTCAGTGACTCACAGTAGCACAAGTGAGGCAGGATTAAGTAGAAGTGGAGGAACCTCATCATTACAATTGTCTAACAGGGTGAGGTTCTTGAAACCGAGATGGACAGGCCAGAGGCAACAGGATAGATATGTAATAGCAGGACCAAATATAAATGTAGAGGGGACAGTAAAACCAGGTGGATAGACATAGATCTTAGCAGCCAAGAGTTAAATTCCAAAAGGCTTCATCGGCTGACTGATGACAGGACAGCTGTTCAGGGTTTGAAGGAACTTGCAGTGGGAGGGGAATGGATCCAGTGATTGATTGTTCGTGTGGGTACCCATTGATACAGGGAGGACTAAGAAAGCAGTTCTGCAGAGTTTGTTTTGGTGGGATGGGGGAGAGGCAGCATCCCGAAAGCTAGTGCTTCAAAATGTTGGACAAGAAACCCAGTGTTGTGTGATTTTTAAACTTTGTCCAACAGTAGCATCTCCACATCATAGATCCCCGTAATGTACAGTGAGAAAGGATTAGTTCATAACCATAGTAAAGTCAATCCTAGATAGTAATGATCATAGCATGACAGACTTTCACATTCAGAATGAGAGAGAGGAGCAGGTTGAAGACAATTTTAAACTTAATTAAGAACAATTATAAATGTAAGACACCAGAACTGGGAAATCAGGTTAACCAACAGATAACCAGAGATACTAATTTAAAGAAATATTTCAGAACACCCGATTAAATTTATTCCAGCAAAAAGGAAAGATTCTAGGGAAAGGATGGACTAGCATGAGGAACCAAGGAACTTAATAATAGCAAATCTTGAAAGGGTTCAGAAAAGATTTACAAGGATGTTGCCAGGGTTGGAGGATTTGAGCTATAGGGAGAGGCTGAACAGGCTGGGGCTGTTTTCCCTGGAGCGTCAGAGGCTGAGGGGTGACCTTGTACAGGTTTATAAAATCGTTAGGGGTATGGTTAGGGTAAATAGACAAAGTATTTTCCCAGGGGTGGGGGAGTCCAGAACTAGAGGGCATAGGTTCCAGGTGAGAAGGAAAAGATTTAAAAAGGAGGGTGGTGCATATATGGAATGAGCTGCCAGAGGAAGTGGTGGAGGCTGATGCAATTGCAACATTTAAAAGGAATCTTGATGGGTATATAAATAAGAAGGGTTTAGGGGATATGGGCTAAGTGCTAGCAAATGGACAAGATTAGGTTGGGACATCTGGGCGGCATGCACGAGTGGGACCGAAGGGTCTGTTTCCGTGCTGTACATCTCTCTGACTATGACTGTAAATGGAAGGAGAAAAGACAGACAAATCTGTAAAGAGTAGTGGCTTGTCAGAAGACTAGAAAGAATATAAATGTCAAAGAATGACTTAAAAATGCAAGGATTTTTTCAAAAACAGAGTATTTTCTGGGATTTAAAAAAGGTAAAAAAAAAGTGAGCATTAGTCTACTGGTGACTAAGAATGTAGAATATAGGAGATGGCAGGTAAACTGAAAAGCTATTTTGTGCCCATGTTCTGCATGTAGCACACAGACAAAATGACAACACGGTGGTTCAGTGGTTAGCACTGCTGCCTCACAGCACAGGGACCCAGGTTCGATTCCAGCCTCAGGCAATTGTCTGTGTGAAGTGTGCACATTCTCCCAGTGTCTGAGTGGGTTTCCTCCGGGTGTTCCGATTTCCTTCTACAGTCCAAAAACGTGCAGGTTAGGTGAATTGGCTATATTAAATTGCCCGTAGTGTTAGGCGAAGGGGTAAATGTAGGGGAATGGGTCTGGGTGGGTTGCTCTTCAGAGGGTCGGTGTGGACTTGTTGGGCCGAAGGGCCTGTTTCCACACTAAGTAATCTAATCTAAACAAAATCCCAGAAATAACAATAAATTAAGAGTTGAAAGGAATTAAGAACAATTTTAACATAGAAAGGGTACTAAGAAAATTACTGAAACTAAAAATTGACAAGACTCCCAGACCTATTGATTTCACCCTAAGATGTATTAACTCGCATTGAGATGGTTGATGCATTAGTTTTAATTTTCCAAACTTTCCCAGCTTCTCACATCCCAGCAGATTCAAAGACAGCAAAAGCAATCCTTCTATTGAAGAAAAGGAGAGATACAGAAAACACAAAAGCACAGGCCAATTAGCATTACATCTGTCAGAGAAGTTGCTGGAATCTATTATTAAGGTGGTTATAGCAAGGCACTTGGAAAACTTCAATGCAATCAGGCAGAGTCAACATGATTTTACACAAAGGAAATAATGTTTGACTAATTTATTGGAATTCTTTGAAGAAGTAACAAGTAAATCTGGATAAGGGGAATTTGGAATTTAAAAGCTATTTGATCAGGTGCATACCAAAGAGTGCCACACAAAATAAAAGCTCATAGTACAAGAGCAATTTATTAGCATGAGTCGAGGATTGGTCAACTAACAGGAAAGAAATGAGTCATTCTTACGTTGGTAAAACAGAACAAGTTGAATGCTAGATCAGTATAGGATCCTCAGCTATCTACAATCAACATCAATGATTTGGATGAATAGCCTGTTTGAGGTTGCTAATTATGACGCAGATTATTCTGCACTGTTGACTCAAGTTATATTCCTTACTTATTCAGAAACATGACATTATTCATACTAATTGTTCCGTCTTTAGTTGCTCACCAATTCTGTTTTGCTCATTTCATTAAGTTTACCATCTGGTGTCATTTCTCTAGTAAACCACATATGAAATTTGTCCCCAAAAACTCGTACATTAACTGTTTTATCAAAATTGATCAACACAGCACTTGAACCAATGGATTCACTGAAGGTAAAAGATCCTCTCTTCGAAGAACACTTGCTTACCGACACCAGTTCCATAGGCTGAATTAGTAACTTACGAACTCTCATAATAGAAAAACTCATCCTCACTTCAACAATAAATAGAATGATAGATTATTGCTTCATTTCTTCTTTCTTCTTACAAACTGAAGTGACATCACAAATTCCACTTAGTAAATGCCTGTTGGGCTTAATAATTCTACCTTAATCTACACAGCTCTTTCTTAAGGCATGGCAATTATTCATTTCTTGAGGAACTAAAAACCACAGGTAGGCTATTAAACCAAGTAATGTAAAGATAAATTCATAAATAATAGGATGTCTTCTTCACTGATACAGCCTAGGGGATAAAGAGCCCAAAACACAAGCAGAGGCCCAAATGTCAAGTTCTGAGCCTCATCTGAAACTTCCCTGAATCATGCACCAAGCTTATAGGACTGAACATTTGAAAAAAGGCATGGGTGAAATGTGACAGATTCCCAGAACCCAAGTTTGGCAGATCTGTCCTTGTAGCCAGTGCTGAAAAATCATTCAAAGCCTTCATCTGCTAAAGTTTAGCTTTTTGTCATTCTCCGACAATATATGGAGACTGAAAAGAAAAAAATGAATCCACTATCTTGGTGAGCAAATCCCGCTCCAATCCTTCGCCACAGGCTTTAAAACTTATGACATATTATCTCCAAATACCTTAACCTAGGTCAAAATGAATTATCAGATACACTGATTGCCTTTTTAAAGAGAACAGGAAAAGTCAGTCATTTATTAATGATAATTTATGACATGGTCTGTAATTATCCCTCAGTGCCAACAGGAAAAAGGGCAAGGTTCTTGGGATAAAGAATACTTCATGTCAAGAATGAGGCAAGTATGAAACTGAATGATCATAAACCAACTCAGGAAAAGAAATGAGCTTTAAAAGGACAGAAATATAACACATTGGTCAGAAAACAAAGTAGTAACTGACGGTTATTAATAAAGACATCACTGCAGTGACCTCAAATGGTGGATTTTTTTCCTTGCCATTTCACTGACCCCCTATTTTGACCCAGAAGCAAAAAGGTATTCTTCAATGAATGGACAATTGGCCATTTTCTCCTTTGGTATTTGGTGTGTCTGTTCTGTGTGGTGTGTGTGTCTGTGTGGGGTGAGTGTCTGTGTGTGTGGGGTGCGTGTCTGTGCATCTGGGGTGTGTGTCTCTGCATCTGTGTGGTGGCAGCAGCGCATGGGAAGGGAACAGCTAAATGTAAGTTTAGATTTCTCTCCAACAATGTTTCCCTCATTTACTCATGAACAATATTCCCCTACTCTGTCCAAAATATGCCTTATTAATAAAATTTGAAAATAAAAACATTGCAAAACATTTGACTTGACTATTAAAAAATTTGCAACTTGGCCCCAAAACAGCATGTGCCACTGTACACAATCAAAACAGCCTTCATATTTACAAAACACATTCCATGTAAGGTATATAGCCCAAAGGGGGAAAAAAATGTCATGTTGACAATTATTGAAAGTGTTTCAATTCCAGATTTTCTTTTCCCCTTTTCCACCATGTTCAATTGTGGATGCGATTTAATTCATTTTCACTACCCTTGGTTTACAAGACACTTTCTTTGCAAAGCAGACAGCTGCCTGGGTACAGGTAGTGTCTGGGTTGCAAACAAGTTCTGTTCTGGAGTCTATCAGTTGATCGGCACACTGATCAGAGCACAATGCAGGACAATATAAAGAAACCAATTTGTAAGAAAATGTTCATATGCCAGGTATTTAAAATTACATCCCTGTGCAGGATTGTATCGATTACTCAGATGTTTGTAAGTCTGGGACCCCTTGTATTACACTGTACAGCCGCTCAGGGTGAAAGACTGGGCTGAAAGACTACCAGCAGCAACCTAACCTATACAGAATGCAGCAGTTGCCCTGAGCTTTGGTGCATCCCTCAGAAATGTAGTCCTGGATGTTAAAATGTGTCACTCCACAGCATACATTCAAGGACAAACTCCTAGCAATGGAAAGCCTGCAAGTATTGGGCAGACCAAAAAGAGCCTTTCATCAAATTAATGCCTTATAGGAGCCAATGGAGTACAAAGTCCTGTATCACACAGCTGTTCAGGATGAACATCAATGAAACTAATGCCTTTCTCACGAGAACTTCTTTGCATATTCCATAAACAGTGCCATCAACAGCACGGCTTTCATAGACTGTAGTCATTTATAGATTACAAAACTATTACCCAGCTATCTTGTTATTCTTCATGAAGACCTCACGCATATCAGCCAAGATCGAGTGGTGGAGCAGATTCAATGGGCTGAATGGTTTAATTCTGCTCCTATATTTTGTAGTCTCATCCTGGAAATAGGTGGAATTGGAGCAATCAAATGCAACTTGTGGTTGCGTATCTGTCCTTTCATTCATGATAATAAGTTGGAATTTTTCAAATTAAATTCATGAAAATAGTTTAAAAATCCTGAATTTGTAGATGTTCCAAAAGACTAATCATGTAATTTTGACCTAGTTCTGGACCCAAATTGGGACATTTATATCCCTGGCTCATCAAAACTTCCTTTCTGGAATCATCAGCTTCATTCTCATTTTAAAATCGTTTACAGTGGTCTCTTCTGAAATCTTACTGAAGAGGATCTGTTTTTTGGCTGTGTGTTCTCACAGGAAATTTTTATTGCTCAGCTCGCAGAGATAGAAAAAATTAAGAAATAACGATGTAGTCACTCCTCTAACAGAGGAAGCATTCAGAAATGCCAGCAACAATTGAAAGAATCATCTAAAACAGGCACTTAACAATTGTAAAGTGCTCTGGGGTTAAAATACTAAAGGAGGCATCTTATCATTATTCCATGCTCCTTTGAATTTGAAATACCCAAGGGCTTATTTACATTTGCAAGTTCATCAAGACCTCCAAATGCTGGCCAAAGCAGACCAAGCAATAAAACTTTCCAGTGAGAACACAAAGGCAACAACAGATTATCTTCAGAAGGGCTGCAGAAGAGACCACCATAAAAGATTGTAAAACGCGAATGAAACCCATGATTCCAGAGAGGAAGTTATTTTAAAAAATGGTGAACTAGGGATCATAATAGCTGTTTATAAAAAAAAATTAGCCTGTGTGCATACATTGCTAGTAAGGCAAAACATACAATGTCAAAAATAACCTGCACTGAATCTGACTTTTGAGAAATAAATAAGATAGCTTTGCTTTGTTGAAAGGTATCCGCCAAGCCATTTAAAGACCTAAGGACAATAATTAGAAACATATTGTTTTCAAAGTCATTTCAAAACATAATATTTTGAATTACGGTTTAAGCAACCTTGATTTTTTTTGAAAAAGAAAAGAGAAGGTTGTTACTGTACCACACCCAGTTACCCATCAGCTTGAAGGATATGACTCAGCACGCAAACTGGGAGTCTCCCATTTACAAGAGTCGTCTTGGGCATAATGCAGGCTGCAAGAGATTATGATAACTTGCCTCTCCAAAAGAAACCTATCCAGAGCAAAGGCAGACATCTACCTTCCTTTTTTTTTAAAAAAAAGCCACGTATGCAGTGTGTAATTTTCACTCAGGCTGGCTTTCTCAGAACAGCACGCAAAATGCTGTTGCATCAAATTTAGTACAAAGACAATGGGAAGCTTGGAGGAAAGCAAAACTTCCCAAACTTTCAGAATTGTCCATGAACAAATTGCAAAAGGAAGGCCCCAAATCAGGTAGGTTTATTTGTATTTTTCCTAAGTGTGGCTTGATAAACAAAGCATACGAATCTCCATTTCCCGCACTGGAGCCTACTATAAGAAGGTTTTAGTATTTCCTAATCAGAATATGAAAATATATTGAGAGAAATTATTTTGAAAAACATTTTGAATATAATTAATGTATTACAGTTGTTGCCATGATCCTGATGAAAAGTTATAAAATAACTTGCACAACTGGCAAAACTGTTGGAACAACTGAAAAATACAGTATTTTAATCAATGCCAAGTGAAAACAGCAGTTACAACAAAGACAATGTGACAAACTCTAAGTGCACCATTCGGTCCATCAAGTCCACACTAACCCTCCGAAGAGCACCCCAGCCAGACTCATTTCCCTAATCTATCCCTGTAACCCTGCATTTCCCATAGCTAATCCACCCAGCCTGCAAATCCCTGGACATTATAGGCAATTTAGGAAGGCCAATCCACCAAACCAGAACATCTGTGGACTATGGGAGGAAACCAGAGCATACAGAGGAAACCCACACAGACAGTTGCCCAAGGGCAGAATTGAATCCGGATCCTTCGCACTGTGAGGCACCAGTGCTAACCACTGAGCCACCATTCCGCCCGTGGCCGATTGCATTGTGACTCTCCTGTTTGCCTGTCATATCACTATTAAGACTTAGGTTTGTTCAATATATCGTTTGAATTGCATGACACGGTGATCTTTTGCAATAAATTCTGTGTCTTATGATCCTGCTCCACAGCTACCTGATTAACGAGCAGTGCTTCCAAATCTGTTGGACTATAACCTGGTGTTGTGCGATTTTTAACATTGAATAGATGTGGATTATTTTTCAATCACATGTCCATATCAAAATTTATAATAAATACTGCCATCTAGTGAAATAATGGTGTTAAAGGTTTTAGTTCCTGTTCTGAATCACTTAAATTAGTGTGTCATGAAGAAACTAAGAAAAATAGCTTTACCAACTGCAAAAAGAACATATTTAGTTGTAAACACCACACGTTATATGGAGTTAAAATCTGGAAAACTTGTTCCCATATTCTTACAAATTCTTCACGGTCCAAGCAAAATACATGAGCAGCCTCCAGCCACTTTTCCACACAAACATGTCGGCTAAATGACGCACTTTGTCATCTGCCTCTTGCTCGACAGCTGCTTGTAATCAACAGTTTCCCTGCAAAGCAGGTGCAGAAACTCAGTCCATTTTTGACATTCACAATCAAACCATTTTGTGAGAAGAAAGTTAACCTCCAAATGCTGCTTAAAGGCAAACCAATTTAGATACATAATACATAGCTGCCACTTTTTCTCCAGCTTAACTGTCTAGTGATTAATAACCACAAATGCATGAAACATGTGGTACATTCACACTGCTTGAAGCATCTAGACATTTTAAAAGTTAACTGTCAGAAACTACATTTAAAAACACGAATTCACTGTAATGCGACTGGCAAACTGGGAACACTGTTTCTGAAGCATGAACTTTTAAAACATGGGTTGGCTGCAACACGACTACATCATTAACACTTTAAGCACGGTTTCTAAGGTGCTATTTTTCTATAACACGTGGTTGCACCAGAATCTCGTTATATAAGAACTGACTGTATTCAAAAATGGGTCTCTAAATGCAATGAACTATACTGTATCCAACGTAACTGCAGTATTTAAAATTCTCATTTGTACAGCCTAAGATAAATAACTGAAAATGCATAAAGATAACATGCTCATTCCCAATGTGAATTACATTTGAGAACAGGCACAAATGATCAACTTGATGAATTTCATGGATGAAAAATAAGTTGTAAATTTAGAAATATCAGTTTTAAAACTTTGCAAAATATTCATGTGATCAATGATACACGGCATAAAATATTTTCTAATGTATATAAAGTTATATCAATGTTAACTTTTGTAATTTGCCCATATTGGGGGGGGGGGGGGGGGGGGGGGGGGGGGGGGGGGGGGGGAAGATGACAATTTCAAAAGTTCTAACAGGAAGGCCCAGTTTAATTTCTCTTCTTGAAAGGCATTCAATCATAAATAGTAACCACAAGTGTTACTGACTTAAAAATACAAAATCTTCAAAGAGCATTGTGATGGCCTGGTAAGTTAGATCTTTTTGAAGAACAACCCAATACAATGGAAATGGTTTCGAGACAATGATGTATAAGCCCAAGGTATTTGGTGTCAACAATTAACTTTGAATTTGAAGTAGTTGCATGTCCCCATTGATGGCGTAATAATAACTTTTCAGCCAAATGTTCTGGCAGTCACAAGTGTAATTTCAGATGTCCATATATCATTTAATCAAATGCACAAGCAATTAGTTAAGTTACTAAACATAGACATACATCTGCGAAGGATACTGAACAGTCCCTATTTTGAATGAAAGGTGTCTTCAATATATAAGTATATATTTGTATATACTTATACAAAGAGAACTGCAAAGGAACAGTCTCCTTAATGAGCTAGTCCTTTGTTTGAGGCATCCCCATGATGATTTGACATTGAAGAATTTTGTTTTAAAGTCATGGTGACAAAAATCTGCTAGCTTTGAATCAAACTTTAAAATTAAAGAAAAGAATAGAGTTAAAACATTTGCTCTTGACCCTTAGTGTTCTGACCAAAAGCAGCTGGTTTCTAACTTCTGTGTCAAAAAAATTAGCTCAGGCAACATTTCACATTTCTACATATACATTCTGAAAACTCAATTTCACAATAGCAGTCTGAAAATCAGGAACGTCAGTCTCTGTTTTGGCTATCATGGCCCATAGATATACTTGCTTATTGTAATGAGATGAACCCAACGAAAATAGTTCACAAGTTTCAAGGTCAACAGAAACCAAAATGTTATTTTTTGACAGAGAACTTGACCCTGTGGCAATGATGTGTCCACAGAACTACTACTTGCATTCCTTAACGAAAGTAAATCAATTCTATAAAGTTGATTCATTTACAGCCAAAACATAAGTGGGACACAGCACCTGGGCATTAAATGTCTAGAATATGTAACCAAACTTTCTACTTGTGCACTTAAAGATAGCATTACAATTCTTTTAGCCCAGTTTTAGATAGACTAAGTGCAGCTGAAGGACTTTTTCAGGGATTAAATAAAAATTTTAAAATAATTAAATTTAAATGCACATAACTGGATAATTCTCCTTCAGTGACAAACACAGAGATTGCTGGTGAAACTCAACAGGTCTGGCAGCATCTGTGGGAAGAAGATAGAGTTAATATTTTGGATTCAGTGACCAAAGCATCTGCAATTCTTTGTTTTAAATTAATTTTCCCTCCAGTCTTGGTTTCAGGGAGAAGAATTTCCAGATCTGCATTTGCAACAGCACAAGTTCAGGTCAGGGAAGCCATTGTCAGTATGTCAAGCAAGAACTCTGTGTTTAAGTGAGGGCAAAATAGCCATTCCATATTGCTTCACCCACTGACTATAGCCATTCCATCAGTTCAAACTTGAGACACGTAATGATGACAATTCCCAGCCTGAAAGTTCCAGATGGCCCAGCAAACTTGTTGCTCCTTTGGCGCCTCTATCTCAGATTGCTGCCTACTGTGCACAGGTAACCAAACACCCATCCATTTATCTGACAATGCAACATACTGCAGTATCAAAGCACCTCACTCTCCAGCATAATATGTCTATAGCAACAACAAAACATGCATTTATTTAGTCCTTTTAAATATCGTATATATATCCCAAGCTGTTTCATGGAGTCATAATTAGACAAGAAATGGCACTAAGAATAAATCAGTTGTACAACTAATTAAAAACCATAATCTGAATGACATGTCTTAAGTAGTGCTTTAAGGAGGCAATGTGGGGAAAACAAATCTCTTCAATTCAAGGCTTCAGCTCAATTCTACACATTGAAAAAACAAAGATTCCATTTCATGATTAGATCACCTGCAATTTCCAACAAATTATCGGCATCATAAGACTTCAAAATATGTATCTTACACAAACATGAAGCCCTTACAAAAGATGATTTGCTTCTAAAAACATGACGTAAAAAAAAAGGATCAATTCGGATATTGACCTTTCACCTCCCGCTTTCTTGGAGCCTCAATGCTTACTTTCACATTGTAAAACATTCAAAAGCAGCAGTGCCACAAAGCACTAGGATCCTTACTCTCCACTGATTTTATGATCACAAATTAGGCTGAAGTGGAAACCACCAGGTTTGCGGTCATCTAATAGAAAGGGAAGACTGGTAATATCAACATAAGTTTTGACTAACGACTAGTGCCTACTTCAGAGTAGTACAAAAAAAGGAACTCATCACCCATTCATCCCACTTTACAGGACTGCACGGCTAAAGAAGGAAAACAGCAGTGTAATGTCAAAGAGCAACACACAAAAAAAGGCAAGAATTTGTCAGCTGAGATATTATTTTAAAGCAAAACTATGATCTTTTTCCATACTCTTGCAAGAGCTACTATACGTAAAGTGTCATGTGTGTGCTAACTGTGATTATATGGAACTTTGGATGTTCTAAACCAAAGCTAGCCAAATCCTAGCTGCAAAGACTCACATTTGCTCAATTCAAATCAAATTTCTTTCCCCTTTCAATGGCCTCAAACTCACTTGCACAATCTGCGGATAATTTATCCCATTTGTAGTACTTGCATTACCTTAGCCTACGCTAAACCCAGACATAACATAGAACTAAACTTTCTACAGCAAAGTGTAGAAACAGGCCAGTGTCTGCAGCTGTCTCACCAATATAACTGGTGATGTTAAAGATTGTTAAAGCTGCCTGCCACAGCACAATACTTAGATAACTGATGTACCCTCAAGCCACGACCTGAAGTGTCTCAGACCAGGCTTTACAATTCATAACAGGTCTTCACCTTGTTAAAGTAGAGGATCCTGTAGTAAGAAACTTGAATAGTAACAATTTGCAGTTTTTAAAAAAACTAACAGGAAGTTGAGGGTCAAGAGGTTTTCCTATATCATATCCAGTTTATATGCTGACATGACTTGAGGTATCAAAATCATTCCTCTCTTTTTATTTACAGTAAAGTTCCATCATGCAAGGGTGATACATTCCCGGAAAACATCGTAAATACTGTTTTCAGAAACAGTAAGTATGGTGGGTGGCACATGTGCAGGAGACAAATGTGCGATCCCCTTTCTACTCTTGAAAGTAAACATTCTTTGAAGTTTTTTCCTTTAAAACCACTGATAAAACAAAGATTAGACTTTGTCACAGTGAAAAAAAAGTCCACAAGGCTTTGCACAGCTAAGTGCATTTGTGCAGGGCAGACATGAATGAAACATTGTACTCAATGAATTGCTCAGTAAAGTTACAATGACTAAAGAGCAAGTGCCATGTAAGAGCAATGCTTTTCCCACAGGTTCTACATTGCAAGTTTCAACTTATAAATTACCAACATATCACAAAGTTTACCATTTATAACAAAATGATAACAGAACCCTGAAATGAATTTAATTCAGTCAAACATCATAAAGCAATGGAAGACAAATGAATCTTCAGTCTTTGATAAACAAGTTGCCTGCTCATGGCAGCTGCACAGTTAATTTGGTGATTAATTATAACTGGTTACCTGGTCAGCAAGGAATGACTCAGTCTTTTGAATTTTTCACTGCATAAGGGCTAGAGATTTTTATTTATGCGCGCAGAGTCCAGCACAATGGAGTACCAATGAAACAGGGTATTTGCTTAGACAAGGGATTTTCACAGTCGGGAAAGAGATGTTGTCTGGTCTTTGAATTTTTTTATGAGAGGATATGAGATACAAAACTCAAGAGTTGAAATCTAGAGGCATGAAGTAAGCTGGTAAGTTATTTGTTGTTGTTTTGCAAGAAGTTTTCCCTCTGAATAAAGGCAGTGCTTGAAATATATTAAAGTACAGTTTAATTAAACAACTTGCTAGAGCTATAAATAATTCTTGAACAAAGTCTTAATTCAGCTTTCTTCTTAATTATTTAATGAATTGAAGATATGACAGAGCAGGTTGTGTCTCTGTCACTGCATATCTTTGTGGACATCCTGAATGAAGATGCGTTTAGATGTTGCCATCTCAGGTCTCCTCTGCTCAAAGTTGGTGAGCTTGAGTCCAAGTTAGAGGAGCTTTTACACACCGACATTGTGTAGTGGTAGTAGGGGGACAGTACTTCTGGACAGTGTCATCCAGAGGACAGCCATACCTGGAGGGAAATGGAAGAAGATGGCAGGTTCAAGAAGTGACAGGATTCTGGGTAACTCAAACATAGGAAACATGAAAGGTGAGCGTAACCAAAAGGTACGATGTGCTTGCTGTTCAAGAGAACAAGGAGAAAAGCAGCATGACAGATGGCCAGAAATGCAGACCATGGTAATGTGACTCCGAAGACTGAAGTGCTGAGGGATGTGAGGGAGTTGCTGGAGTAGAATAGCAAAACAGAATACCATAACAGATCATCACCAGGGACCCTGTAATTATGTAAAAAGATGGTATTCTCTGCAACTACATCAAAAATCCCAAAGTGTAAGGAATTTATCACAGGGTACAGCAAGGAACTCTGAATGGGAGGTCATACATCGAATTGTTATAAACCATGTTGAAACAAACAAGATTGAGCAAGGAGGAAGTACTGTGCAGACAGCATTAGGAGTTAGGCACTAAATTATTTGATTTGGTTTGATTTATTATCACATGTACCCAAGTACACTGAAAAGCTTTCTTTGCGCGCAGTACAGGCAGATCATAGTAAGCAAGCACATACAGATCATCAGGTGAAAGAAAACAAACTTGAACAGAGTGAAGCACACTGGTTACACTGCACAGGACATCCACAAAGCTAGATCAATGTTATCTGAAGTTAGAGATCCCATTCGTCATTCTGATAACAGCAGGGAAAAACTGGTCATTGAACACATTGGTGCACGTGTTCAAGCTCCTGTATCTTCTGCCTGATGGAAGAGGTTGCAGGAGAACAATACCGGGGTGGGATGAGTCTTTGATGATGTTGGCAGCCTTTCCATAGCAATGAGAAGTCTAATCTTCAGATTTCATAGAATCCCTAATGTGTGGAAACTGGCCATTTGGCCCAACAAGTCCACATCAAGCCTCCAAAGAGCATCCCACCCAGACTCACCCACCTATCCTCTTCTTGTAACCCTGCATCTCCTGTGTCTAATCCACCTAATTACACATCCCTGGGCAGTTTAGCATGGCCAACAAACCTAACCTGCACATCTTTGGGAGGAACCTGAAGCACCCAGTAGAAATTCATTCAGATACAGAATGTGCAAACTCCACATACCCAGTCACCAGAGGCTGGAACTGAACTTGGGCCCCTGGTGCTCAGAGGCAGCAGTGCTTACCACTGAACCATTATGCCACTTTAAATTTCAATTGCCATCATGTGTCATGGTGGGATTTGAATTCAGATCCCCAGAACATTACCTCAATCTCTGGAATAATCATCTGGTCATAATATCACTAAGCGATTGCCACCCTGGAGTCCAAGGTTGGCTTCCATGATGGTCTGGGCTGTGTACACAACCTTCTGTTGTTTCTTACAGCCCTGGGCAGAACAGTTGCCAAAACAAGTCATTATGCACCTGGATAGTATGCTTTCTATGGTGTATCTGTAAAAGTCGGTGAGGGTACTTATGGACATGCTTAATTTCCTAAGCCGCCTGATAAAGACACGTTGTCATGCCTTCCTGGCCGTCACATTGACATGGGAAGTCCAGGACAGGTTTTCAGTTATTGTCACTCCTCGAAACTTGACACTCCCAATCCCCACTCTGTTGATGTCGGTGGAGGCGTGCTCTCCCCCTTTCTGAGGTCAATGATCGGTTCTTTTAATTTGCCGACGTTGAAAGAGAGGTTGTTATCATTGCACCTCATCACTGAACCCTCTATCTCCTTTCTGTATTCTGACTCATCGCTGTTTGACATCCATCCTACCATGGTGGTGTTGTCAGTAAACTTCCAAACAAGTGCCATCTACAAGTTTACTACACAATCGTGGGTGTACAGGGAGTACAATAGGGGGCTGAGATCACAACCTTGAGGGACTCCAGTGTTGGGGATTATCATGGAGGACATGCAGTTGCCTATCTTTACTGAATGCAGGAAGCTGAGGATCCAACTGCAGAGGGCAGAGCCAAGCCAAGTCTCAGAGTTTCGAGATCAGTCTGAAGGGGATAATGGCAGAGCTGTGGTCAGGAAGCAGGAGTCTGACGTAGGTGTCCTCATTGTCCAGATGTTCCAGAGATGAGTGCAGGGCTAGGGAACTGGTGTCTGTTGTGGAACTGGTATCTGCTGTGGACCTGTTACATTGCGAGGCAAACTGCAGGGGTTTGAGGCAGGCTGGGAGGCTAGAGTTAATGTTGGCCAAAACCAGCCACTTGAAGCAAGTCATGATTATGGAGGTCAGAGTCACTGGGTGGTAGTCATTAAAAAGCAGAACCTCCATAGTAATAACTTCTTGATTACTGTCCAAGCTATTGGCAGATTGGCTATGAAGCAGATGTTCATTCCAATTAATATAAAGCTAAAGGGCTAATATGAGAAAGAGAGATTCCTTTTCATTGGAAGCTGATCCCCCAGTCTGGGACAGGAAGCTGTACCAAAGGGATGGTCTCCATCTGAACAAGGATAGGATGTGATCCAATAGAGAGGTTAAAAAGGGAAGTAGCACGTGGTATACACAAACAGGTTTCTGTGGAGAGATCCCAGTTGTGGAGAGATGAAGAAGAAACACAAGTAGCACGAACTTTTTAAAGAGAGGAAAGAAAGGCACTAAGAAAGCAACCTCGAATAAAGATAGATATAACAAATGAAAGTCTAAAGATTATTTAACAAAGTGAGAGGAAATTGGCTTTAAAATTCTTTAAAAATGTACAGCAATGCAAGGGAGCTGGAATGAATCATGGGTTGGGAGGAAGTCACAATAGGGATAATGAGATATGACTACAAAAAAAAAATTAGGACAGGGAATAAAACATTACAGGATATATTTAGAAAGGACAGGAGGAAAGAATGTGGAGCGACTGTACTTATTAGAGATAAGAGAATGTCAATAAGGAAAGGGACACTGCTATCAGCAAAACAAAAATAAATACATCCAACAGATGACAATCCCAAATTCTGATTAAAGAACAAGGCCTAAAACTTGAACAGTTTTTCACCCTAGATGCTTGCTGACCTCCCAAGCATTCCCAGAATTTCCTGCTGAACTTTGGATTTCCAACATCTTTATTATTTTGCTTTTATTAAATTTGGGGCACACGTAGGCATTTGTGACCATAAATGTTAACATGACAGATAAGAAAATAAGAATGACAAATAGAGCTTACTAGACTGGGATTACCAAATAGAGAATTTATAATAGAGTATATAAGAGAAAACCGATTTCCTCTTCTGAGAAACAGCATAATGAGAGAGCATCAAATTCACCATCACACAAAAAAACCAACAGGGAATTAGAAAGAATCTTCTTCACCCAAAAAGTGGCAAGAATAGAAAACTTAACAATAGGAAGTGATTAAAGCAAATACATTTAAACAATAGGTCAGATAAACACAGAGGAGGAGATTGGAAAAGAGAATTATAAAACAGATGCAGCAGAATGAGAAACAGTGAAAGATAAAGACTAGCCAATGCCTCATTTCCATGTCATGTATCTTACAACTGAAGAAAAACAAATCCTTGAGGGCAGCACAATGGCTCAGTGATTAGTACTGCTGCCTCACAGCGACAAGGACCCGGGTTTGATTCCAGCCTCGGGAGACTATCTGTGTGGAGTTGGAACAATCTCCCACTGTCTCTATGGGTTTCCTTGGGTTTCCTTCCACAGTCCAAAGATGTGCAAGCTAGGTGAATTGTCCAAGCTAAGTTGCCCATTGTGTTCAGGGATTTTTAGGTTTGGTGCATGAGTCAGGGGAAATAGGATAGGGCAATGGGTTTGCATGGAATATTCTTCAGAGGGTCAGTGTGGGCCTATTGGGCCAAATGGCCTGTTTCCACATTGTAGGAACTCGAGGATTCTATGACAAACATGCAAATCAAAGAGAGAGAAAATGCGCCATTTTTCTATAATCCAACAATTTTATTCAATACTTCACAGCAGCTGTTCCATTTGCAGAACTTCTTAAATCAATCAAAAAAAAGTTAAAAAGATCAAAATCACAATTTTCGTTCAGAATCTTATTCCTTCCCCCCTCATCCCCCATTCCCTTACAGACCACAGCATCATCCATCGAAACAAAACTTGAAATTACAGAATTCACACGTGGCAGTTGCGAGTTTTTCAGACCCTCAAACCTGTTCAACCATTTCAGCAAGAATCAAGCCTTATCCTCAACTTCATTTTATCTACTTGCCTAAGTCGTGTACAACATAAACCCATATTTCTGAGCTTTGAAATTTTCAACTGACCTGGTCTCTTCAGCTTTTGAAATGGGGGTGGAGGCAGGAAGAATCAGAAATTTCAATAGATTTTGTGTCGGGGTCACCTGAAATCATGTCACATATTACAGTGCCATTTATCTCACCTTTAAAGTCATATCTTTGCATACACTCAGCATACAAGACAACATCTCATTTTTAGCCATACACGTGACATACTCGCATCAATCTTTCATCCCACAGTTTGTTTGTTTACTTACTGACATTATATAACGGTGCAGTGGGTCAAGCAGCTGAGTTAGTCTATGTTGCAAAGGTGGGCATAAATGAGACACGTACACACTGGAAGGAAACTTAGAGGTCTGGGAAACCTGGGCTACAGTGAAATGTGTAGCAGAGTCTGTTAAGTCTGCCAAGGCCCATCTTGAAATTAGGAGCTCCATTTCTCGCAAGGTAACAGTGCATTACCAAGTTCAGAGGAACCTACTGCTTATTAAACTGCTTTGTAGATAGCATAACTCGCATCATGAACCATCAGCTTTCCGTCTTACCAAATCAAGAAAACTCAAAGTGGCGGTCAAAACATCCAGTTCAACTTGCTGCTTCCTCCATGTTACACACTAGGCACCAACACCTGGGACATTGACATCCAATATGTCCCAGCCTGTAAGAACCCTCATAGCTCATCTCAGACCCACTTAAAGCACACTTTGACATTGTAATTCCAAACCAGCAACTATCACTAAGTAATGCAGCAAGGACACAAAGCTCAGGGACACATACCCAGTTCTGAACTGGGCCAGGCTTCATCTCCTGGCCCTCTACTCAATATTATAGCACTCACTCACTTGGACGTTATTTCGATACTCTCAGCATCTCTGCCTTGCATTGATTTTTTGTGTTTTTCCCCCTCAGCTTGAGAGTACTTCATATTGCCTTGCTATTTTGTGCAGATAGTAAAGTTTTGTCATGGTTATCAGCAAACTTCTGTCAAGTCAAAGAGGTTAGCCTTTGCTCAATGTGTCCTGCCCCAGTAAGTCAAGGGCAGCCACAAAAACCAGTCTGGTGGCTTGATGACATTTGTGCTAATGCCCAAGCAACCTCATCTACACAACCAATCCTCGTAATTGAACCCTTTACATCTATCATGCTTGTGAATGTGCAACGCATATTCTTTTCCCCAAGGTTCAGTAGTCTGCCAGATGTCATCTAACTAGAGCTCTGTACAGCTGGAATATATTTTTGACCACGTTGAAGGGAAGGTATTATTATATTTGGTTTTCCATCTTGAATACTTGTTCTCACTTGTTTGATTGTCTATTTGTCAGTCAGTAAATCATGTACGTCAAACACCACTGGGTTAATTTTAACAAAACTTCCACAGGCAGAGTAAGTAAGAATAGAATAACAAATTCATAGAGTGCGTTTGGAATAGTTTCCTTGAACAAGGATGGAGGAGAAAGTGAAGTCTGCAGATGCTGGAGATCAGAGCTGAAAATGTGTTGCTGGAAAAGCACAGCAGGTCAGGCAGCATCCAAAATATCCTGCTGGATTCTTGAAGAAGGGCTCATGCCCGAAGCGTTGATTCTCCTGCTCTTTGGATGCTGCCTGACCTGCTGCGTTTTTCAGCAACACATTGAACAAGGATGGAGCCAACCAGGCAGCATGCTTTCTCAGATTTGGTAATAGACAACGAGGCAGGTCTAAGAAGTGACTTCAGAGTAAAAGATCCTTAAGTGATCATAACATGATAGAGTTTAACATTCAGTTCAAAAGCAAAAACCTTGGGTCACAAACAACTGTGTCTAAATTAAATAAAGAGAATTACAATGAAATGAGGATAGAGTTAGCTCAAGTGAGTTGGGCAGACAGGTTAGCAGGAATGACATTAAGCAGCAGACATCTAAGGAGGTGAATTCATCACACTCAGCAAAAATACATCCCAGAAAAGATTCTGAGAGATGGATAAAGAAACTTTGACTAACCAAACAAGTTAAGGAGAGCATTTGGTGAAAAGAAAAAGCATTAAAAAAGGAGACCAAAGTCACTGACAGCTCCAAAATTTGAGATAAATTCAGAATCTAGCAAAGGAGGGCCAAAAAGATACTAAAGACAGAGAAAATAAACAAGGGCAACTAGCAAGGAATATAAAAGCTGACAATAAGAGCTTCTTTACATGTGTAAAAAAAATCAAGGTGCAAGCCCTTAGAAAATGAAACTGCGGAGCCAGTTATGGGGAACAAGGAAATGGCAGAGGAGTTAAACAGATATTTTGCACTGGTCTCTAAAGTGGAAGATACTTCAAGCATTCCATTAATATTAAAAATACAAGGGAGGAATGAAGAACTGTCACCATCACTAGCAAAATAGTATTAAACAAACTAATGGGGCTAAAGGCAGATAGGTCCTCTAGCCCTGATGGCTTGCATTCTACAGATACAGAGATAATCAATTTTCCAAAAGTCCATGGATTCTGGAGAAGCACCAGACATTTGGAAAACTACCAATGAGACACCCCTGTTCAAAAAGGAAGGTAGGCAAAAAAGGAGGAAACTATAGCTGATTGATTTCAACACTTTGGCCTAACATTTATTGTTGGAAAATCAATTATTAAGGAAGTAATAGCACAGCATTTGGAAAAACATAATCTAATCAAGCACGACTTCATAAAAGGGAAATTGGGACTTGAATAATTTATTAGAGTTTTGCACAGTTATGTCAACTAGAGCAGATAGAAGGGAACCAGTAAATGTGTTGGAATTGAACTTTAAAGATGTTCAGCAAGGGACTTCACTAAATGTTAAGTCAATAAGTTAATAGCCCATGGTGTTGGAGGCAGTATACAGACATTGATAGAGAATGGGCTATGGGAAACAGTGAGTAGGTGGGATAAAGGGTCTTTTTTTTAAAAAAGATCGGTAATGTAACCAATGGAGTTTCACAGGGATCAGTGCTGGGATCACAACTATTGACAAAATATATTCATGACTTGGAGGAAGGGAGTGAATGTACTGTTGCCAGATTTGCAGACAACACCGAAACAGTTGAAAAGTCAGATTGCAACAGGGAGAAAAACAGTTTCCAGATTTCAACAGATTAAAGGAGTAGGCAATAAGTTGGCAAATGGTGTATAAAGTAGAAAAATGCGAAGTTGTTTAGTTTGGAAGGATGGGAGAACAAACTTAGAGTATTTCTTAAACAAGAGAAAAACTGCAGAAAGGGTCTTGGGGATACTTATGTACAAAACACAAAACTAGCACACAGATGCAGCAGGTAATCAGGAAGACCAAGGGAATGTGGGTCCTTATTTCAGGGGGTGGAGTATAAGAGTAGGGAACCCTGAGTGCAACTGTATATGGTGTTGGTGAGACCACATGCAATACTGTGAGCACTTAAATAAAGGGAAAGGTATCATTTAATTGGAGGCAGTTCAGAGAGGGTTCACTGGGATGATTCCTGGTATGCAGGGTTTGCCTTATGAGCAAAGTCTCAGACTCTGGAATTTAAAATAATTATAGGTGATCTTATTGATTTATGCAAATTCTTAAGTGACTTGACAGGGCAAATGCTGAGAGGATGTTCCTCCTCATGGAAGAATCTACGACCAGAGGGCATCGGGCATTGTCTCAGAATAAAGGGGGACCAGTTTAAGACTGAGAGGAGGAGGAAATTCTTCTCATGTGATTGAGTGTCTTGGAACTCCTCGTCACACAGAACTGGGCAGCAGTGGTAGACAGAGGCCTTGTGTATTTTTAAGGCAAATAGATTGTTGATCAGTAGAGAAGTCAAGAGTTAAGAGGAAAATGTAAGAAAGTGGACATGAGGGTGGTCATATCAGCCATTGAATAGCAGAGCAGGTACCAGGGGCGGAACTGCCTGCTCCTGTCCTATACCTTATGGTCTTATGATCTAATTAGATTTTGGCAAAGATGCAAAATAATTTAAAGGACTGACTTAAATTCGGCAAACAGACTTTTTGATTAAAGGAATACTGTAGGGTTTTTTATTTAGCAAGTGGGGTGATTGTTTCAGTTGCTGTGCTGAAATTTGCCGTACCTGCTGAAATGAGAGTTTTCAGAGCAGGTTGTTGAAAGTGAACGGGGGTGGGATTGGCAAGTGATTTCACTCCCGATTCCATTGTAGCCCCCATGTATTTTCAGCATTGATAAGAACAGAAAGCAAAGTTGAACACAGGATACAAGGCTCTAGATATGTCAAATATGTTTCTTGAACCATAAGCTTTGTCAATAAAACACACAGTTCATATAGACAGGAGTGATTTATGCAGGGTTACATGTGGTGTCTCCTGAATAAACTCATTTTCAACCAGCAATCTGTAACATTACTGTACTTGATCTGTCCCTGAAGAGTATTAAATAAAACATGGAAAAAGGAAAATACAGAAAAGGGTCATTTAAAGTTTAGGCAGATTGTGTCATTACTCCCTCAAGCCATTGTGAAACGATAATATTTTAATAACTGCTGCAGTGTTTGTGCGTGCATGTATATATATATATATATAAAGGATTTGGACATTTGGTAGAATTCATTTTTTTCCACTTTTGCCTGGAATAATTCCACAAAATCCACACCTCATTTCTTGGCTGTGGGGTTTTTCCAGTAGTGCATCACAGTCCCCAGAATCTGCACAACTTGGACAGAATGACTAACTTTTCACCCTTCATTTACAAACTGGCTGGGATCATGCAAGTCTCTGTAACTGAATGCATTTTAAATTTTGGCAGTGAAATGAGTCTTAAACAAAATAGCAACGTAAAGGTTTACGTAGATTTTCACATTCTCATCTCATACCTTCAGAATTGAATAAACTCTTACCTTGACAGACATAAGATGGGAATAGCGAGATGAAAGAAAATGATTCCAAAAGTCTTTTTGGTCCTCAGCTCCTCAGTCTTTGTTTTACACAGGTATTGACCAGCTTTGTTCACCAGTCCTGTGACCTATACTGGCAAAGTTTCTTTAATGGTTATGGTGTTCGATATGCAAACTGGTGCTTTCTTGACTGTACACGATTATTGTACAGTTTCATCTTCAAATTTTCTTTGGGGATTGGAGATAGAGGTGAAGTTTGGGAAAAATTGGATCTGCTCCTTCCAGCCCTGTGGAATGGAGGTCAGTTGTATCACCTCGATGCACTGGGTGGGATGAACCAACTCTGTACATACATCAAGGTTAAATCTGGAACTTTCCTAGCCTGTTTGTTCAGCTGCTCCAGAGGTAAACTTGTTGAACATCCTTTCCACATCCACCCTATCAAGACCCTTCAGGGTCTTGCAGTCATCAGTTACTCCAGCAGACACTCCTAGTCTGTCTAATCTTTCCTTATAAGACAACACATGCCACATAAACATTCTCTGAATTGCCTCTAACACAATTCCATCCTTTACACTCTCATGTTCTTACCATCTTTAATACTTACTACTGATTTGCATCGTCATTGCTGAAGTTCTACATTTTGATCGTGCAAACCGTGGTCCAACAAATAAATGTGTCACATGATGGATCATTTCACCAGTATGACCATATTATTTTTCAGGTACTCCTTCTCATTTCTGCTACATTATCAATTTTTCATGAGGGTGAGTGAGAGTGAGAGAGAAAGTGCAAGAGACAGAGAAAGAGAAAGTGCGAGAGAGAGAATGTGAGAGAGGGCAAGTGTGTGAGAGAGGGCAAGTGTGTGAGAGAGGGCGAGAACGAGAGAGGGCGAGAGTGAGAGAGGGCGAGAGCGAGAGAGGGCGAGAGCGAGTGTAAGAGCAAGAGAGTGAGTGTGAGAGCAAGAGCATGAGAGAGCGAGAGAGCGCGACGCGAGAGAGCGAGCGCAAGAGAGCGAGAGCGAGAGAGCGCGAGAGAGCGCGAGAGAGCGCGAGAGAGCGCGAGAGAGCGCGAGAGAGCGCGAGAGAGCGCGAGAGAGCAAGAGCGAGTGAGAGCGAGTGAGAGCGAGAGCGCGCGAGAGAAAGTGCGAGAGAGAGAGTGCGAGAGCGTGAGAGCGTGTGAGAGCGTGAGAGAAAGAGCGCGAGCGAGTGCGAGAGAGCGAGTGCGAGAGAGCGAGAGAGCGCGCGAGAGAGCGAGCGAGAGAGAGAGCGAGAGAGAGAGCGAGAGAGAGCGCGAGAGAGAGCGCGAGAGAGAGCGCGAGAGAGAGCGCGAGAGAGAGCGCGAGAGAGAGCGAGATAGAGAGCGAGATAGAGAGCGAGATAGAGAGCGAGATAGAGAGCGAGATAGAGAGCGCGAGAGAGAGCGAGATAGAGAGTGCGAGAGAGAGCGAGATAGAGAGTGCGAGAGAGCGCGAGAGCAAGAGCGAGTGAGAGCGAGAGTGCACGAAAGTGCGAGAGAGCGTGAGAGCGAGAGAGCGTGTGAGAAAGAGCGCGAGAGAGCGCGAGAGAGCGCGAGAGAGCGCGAGAGAGCGCGAGAGAGCGCGAGAGAGCGCGAGAGAGCGCGAGAGAGCGAGTGCGCGAGAGAGCGCGAGAGAAAGAGCGAGAGCGAGATAGAGAGTGCAAGAGAGTGCGAGAGAGCGAGCGCAAGAGAGAGAGAGCGCAAGAGAGAGAGCGAGAGCGTGCGCGAGTGAGAGAGTGCGAGAGAGGGAGAGCGAGAGCGCGAGAGCGCGCGAGAGAGCGCGAGAGCACGAGAGAGCGCGAGAGCACGAGAGAGCGCGAGAGCACGAGAGAGCGAGTGCGCGAGAGAGCGCGAGAGAAAGAGCGAGAGCGTGAGAGAGAGCGAGATAGAGAGTGCGAGAGAGTGCGAGAGAGCGAGCGCAAGAGAGAGCGAGAGCGTGCGCGAGAGAGAGAGTGCGAGAGAGCGCGAGAGAGCGCGAGAGAGCGCGAGAGAAAGAGCGAGAGCGTGAGAGAGAGCGAGAGAGCGAGCGCGAGAGAGTGCGAGAGAGCGAGCGCAAGAGAGAGAGTGCGAGAGAGAGGGAGAGCGAGAGCGCGAGAGCGAGAGCGCGAGAGCGAGAGCGCGAGAGCGAGAGCGCGAGAGCGAGAGCGCGAGAGCGAGAGCGCGAGAGCGAGAGCGCGAGAGAGAGAGCGCGAGAGAGAGAGCGCGAGAGAGAGAGCGCGAGAGCGCGTGAGAGCGAGAGCGCGTGAGAGCGAGAGCGCGTGAGAGCGAGAGCGCGTGAGAGCGAGACAGAGCGCGAGAGCAAGAGCGAGAGAGAGCGAGAGAGAGCGTGCGAGAGAGAGAGAGAGAGAGAGAAAGAGCGCGCGAGAGCGAGAGCGCGCGAGAGAGAAAGAGCGCGCGAGAGCGAGAGCGCGCGAGAGAGAGAGCGCGCGCGAGAGAAAGAGCCCGCGAGAGAGAAAGAGCCCGCGAGAGCGAGAGCGCGCGAGAGCGAGAGAGAGAAAGAGCGAGAGAGAGAAAGAGCGAGAGAGCGAGAGAGAGAAAGAGCGAGAGAGCGAGAGAGAAAGAGTGAGGGAGAGTGTGAGAGAGCGAGAGTGGGCGAGTGGGCGAGTGGGAGGGTGAGAGTGAGTGTGAGAGAGCGAGAGCGCGAGTGCGCGAGAAAGCGTGAGAACGAGAGAGGGCGAGTGTGAGAGAGGGCGAGTGTGAGAGAGGGCGAGTGTGAGAAAGTGAGCGAGCTCGAGTGCGCGAGAGAGTGCAAGAGAGAGAGAGTGCGAGAGAGAAAGAAAAAGTGTGTGAGAGAGTGTGGGAGCATGAGTGAGCGAGTGAGAGAGAATGTGAGTGAGTGTGAGAGTGAGAGCGAGCGAGAGCGAGCGAGCATGTGAGAGAGAGAGAGAGAGAGAGAGAGAGAGTGCGAGTGAGAGAGTGAGCGAGAGAGATACGCGAGAGAGACAGAGCGCGAGTGTGAGCGGGAGCGAGAGTGAGAGCGAACGAGAGGGCGAGTGTGAGAGCGCGAGAGAGGGTGAGTGAGGGCGAGTGTGAGAAAGAGAGTGTGAGAAAGAGAGTGTGAGAAAGAGAGTGTGAGAAAGAGAGTGTGAGAAAGAGAGTGTGGGAGTGAGCGGCAGGGAGAGCGCGAGCAAGCGTGTGAGCACGAGAGTGTGCGTGAGTGAGCGCGCGAGGGAGCGTGCGAGAGAGCGCGAGAGTGAGAGAGGGCGAGTGTGAAAGAGGGCGAGTGTGAAAGAGGGCGAGTGTGAGCGAGTGAGCACGAGTGTGAGCGAGCGAGCTCGAGTGCGCGAGAGAGAGTGCGAGAGAGAAAGAAAGTGTGAGAGAGTGTGGGAGCATGAGTGAGCAAGTGAGAGAGAATGTGAGCAAGTGAGAGAGAGAGAGGGAGCGAGAGTGAGAGGGAGCGAGAGTGAGAGAGAGCGAGAGTGAGAGAGAGCGAGAGTGAGAGAGAGCGAGAGTGAGAGGGAGCGAGAGTGAGAGGGAGCGAGAGTGAGAGGGAGCGAGAGTGAGAGGGAGCGAGAGAATGAGCGAGAGAGATACGCGAGAGAGACAGAGCGCGAGTGTGAGCGGGAGCAAGAGTGAGAGCGAACAAGAGGGCGAGTGTGAGAGCGCGAGAGAGGGCGAGTGAGGGCGAGTGCGAGAGAGAAAGAAAGAGAGTGTGAGAAAGAGAGTGTGAGAAAGAGAGTGTGCGAGCGTGAGTGAGTGAACGAGAGCGAGTGTGGGAGTGAGCGGCAGGGAGAGCGCGGGCAAGCGTGTGAGCGCGAGTGTGTGCGTGAGTGAGCGCGCGAGAGAGAGAGCGAGTGCGAGAGTGTGTGAGAGAAAGAAAAAGAGTGTGAGAAAGAGAGTGTGAGACTGTGTGAGTGAGCGAGTGCGAGCGAGTGTGGGAGTGAGCGGCAGGGAGAGCGCGAGCAAGCGTGTGAGAGCGAGAGTGAGCGCAAGAGCGTGAGAGTGAGAGTGCGAGAGGATTCGAGAGAGTGTGAGTGCGAGTGAGAGAGAGGGCGAGAGAGTGTGAGCGCGAGTGAGAGAGAGGGCGAGTGAGAGAGAGGGCGAGTGAGAGAGAGGGCGAGTGAGAGAGAGGGCGAGTGAGAGAGAGGGCGAGTGAGAGAGAGGGCGCGAGAGAGAGAGGGCGCGAGAGAGAGAGAGAGAGCGCGCGAGAGAGAGAGAGAGAGCGCGCGAGAGAGAGAGAGAGAGCGCGAGAGAGAGAGAGAGCGCGAGAGAGAGAGCGCGAGAGAGAGAGAGAGGGTGCGAGGGTGCGAGAGAGGGCGAGTGCGAGAGCGCGAGCGAGAGAGAGAGGGTGTGAGGGTGCGAGAGTGCGCGAGAGAGGGCGAGTGCGAGAGAGGGCGCGTGAGCGAGAGAGGGTGCAAGAGTGCGAGAGAGGGCGAGTGAGAGAGAGGGCGAATGAGAGAGAGCGCGAGTGAGAGAGGGCGAGTGTGAGCGAACGAGAGAGCAGGCGAGAGAGCGTGCGAGAGAGAGCGTGAAGGAGCAGGCGAGAGAGAGCGTGAGAGAGAGGGCGAAAGAGAGGGTGCAAGGGTGCGAGAGAGGGCGAGTGTGAGAGAGCGAGCGAGAGAGAGAGAGTGTGAGAGAGAAAGAAAAAGAGTGTGAGAATGAGAGTGTGTGAGCGTGAATGAGCAAGTGCGAGCAAGAGTGCGAGCAAGCGTGTGAGCGCGAGAGCGAGTGCGAGAGAGAGAGAGAGAGAGAGAGGGCGAGTGTGAGCGCGCGAGAGAGAGGGTGCGAGAGAGAGGGTGCGAGAGAGAGGGTGCGAGAGAGGGCGAGTGAGAGTGCGCGAGTGAGAGGGCGCGCAAGAGGGAGTGCGAGCGCGAGCGAGAGAGGGAGAGTGCGAGTGCGAGTGCGAGTGCGAGTGCGAGTGCGAGTGCGAGTGCGAGTGCGAGTGCGAGTGCGAGTGCGAGTGCGAGTGCGAGTGCGAGTGCGAGTGCGAGTGCGAGTGCGAGTGCGAGAGAGGGAGAGGGAGAGGGAGAGGGAGAGTGCGAGAGCGAGAGGGTGCGAGAGAGGGCGAGCGAGAGAGAGGGCGAGCGAGAGAGAGGGCGAGCGAGAGAGAGGGCGAGCGAGAGAGAGGGTGCGAGAGAGGGCGAGTGAGAGAGAGAGGGCGAGTGTGAGTGCGCGAGTGCGAGCGCGAGAGAGGGCAAGCGCGAGAGAGGGCAAGCGCGAGAGAGGGCAAGCGCGAGAGAGGGCAAGTGCGAGAGAGGGCAAGTGCGAGAGAGGGCAAGTGCGAGAGAGGGCAAGTGCGAGAGAGGGAGCGAGTGTGGAGTGAGCGACAGGAAGTGCGCGAGCAAGCGTGTGAGCGCGAGAGTGAGCGTGAGTGAGAGTGCGAGAGTGAGCGCGAGAGAGAGAGAGGGCGAGTGTGAGAGAGGGAGAGTGCGAGTGCGAGAGAGGGCGCGTGAGCGAGAGAGAGAGGGTGCGAGAGAGGGTGAGTGCGAGAGAGGGTGAGAGCGAGAGAGAGGGCGAGCGAGAGAGAGGGCGAGCGAGAGAGAGGGCGAGCGAGAGAGCGTGAGCGAGCGCGAGAGAGGGCGAGTGCGAGAGTGTGTGAGAGAAAGAAAAAGAGTGTGAGAAAGAGAGTGAGAGAGTGTGAGTGAGCGAGTGCGAGCGAGTGTGGGAGTGAGCGACAGGGAGAGCGCGAGCAAGCGTGTGAGAGCGAGAGTGCGAGAGGATGCGAGAGAGTGTGAGCGCAAGTGTGAGGGCGAGAGAGAGGGCGAGCGCGAGAGAGAGGGCGAGCGCGAGAGAGAGAGGGCGAGCGCGAGAGAGAGAGGGCGAGCGCGAGAGGGTGCGAGAGAGGGTGCGAGAGAGGGTGCGAGAGAGGGTGCGAGAGAGGGTGCGAGAGAGGGTGCGAGAGAGGGTGCGAGGGTGCGAGTGAGAGAGCGCGCGAGTGAGAGAGAGGGAGAGTGTGAGTGCGCGGGTGCGAGCGAGCGAGAGAGCAGGCGAGAGAGAGCGTGAAGGAGCAGGCGAGAGAGAGCGCGAGAGAAAGTGCAAGAGAGAGGGCGAGAGAGAGGGTGCGAGGGTGCGAGAGAGGGCGAGTGTGAGAGAGCGAGCGAGCGAGAGAGAGTGTGTGAGAGAAAGAAAAAGAGTATGAGAAACAGAGTGTGAGAGTGTGTGAGTGTGAGTGAGCGAGTGCGAGCGAGCGTGGGAGTGAGCGGCAGGGAGAGCGCGAGCAAGCGTGTGAGAGCGAGAGTGAGCGCGTGAGAGTGAGTGCGCAAGAGGATGCGAGAGAGTGTGAGCGCGAGTGTGAGAGAGGGCGAGTGAGAGCGAGCGCGAGAGGGAGAGAGCGAGCGCGAGAGGGAGAGAGCGAGCGCGAGAGAGAGAGAGCGAGCGCGAGAGAGAGAGAGCGAGCGCGAGAGAGAGAGAGCGAGCGCGAGAGAGAGAGCGAGCGCGAGAGAGGGCGAGTGCGAGAGAGGGCGAGTGCGAGAGCATGAGCGAGAGAGAGAGGGTGCGAGGGTGCGAGAGAGGGCGAGTGCGAGAGAGGGCGAGTGTGAGTGCGCGAGTGCAAGCGAACGAGAGAGCGCGTGAAGGAGCAGGCGAGAGAGAGCGCAAGAGAGAGGGCGCAAGGGTGCGAGAGAGGGCGAGTGCGAGTGCGAGAGAGGGCGAGTGTGAGAGGGCGAGTGAGAGAGAGGGCGAGTGAGAGAGAAAGAAAAAGAGTGTGAGAAAGAGAGTGTGTGAGCGTGAGTGAGCAAGTGCGAGTGAGTGTGGGAGTGAGTGGCAGGAAGAGTGCAAGCAAGAGTGCGAGCAAGCGTGTGAGCGTGAGAGCGAGTGCGAGAGGATGCGAGAGAGTGTGAGCGCGAGAGAGGGCGCAAGAGAGAGGGTGCGAGGGTGCGAGAGAGGGCGAGTGCGAGAGAGGGCGAGTGCGAGAGAGGGCGAGTGCGAGAGAGGGCGAGTGCGAGAGAGGGCGAGTGCGAGAGAGGGCGAGTGAGAGAGAGGGCGAGTGAGAGAGAGGGCGAGTGAGAGAGAAAGAAAAAGAGTGTGAGAAAGAGAGTGTGGGAGTGAGTGGCAGGAAGAGTGCGAGCAAGAGTGCGAGCAAGAGTGCGAGCGCGAGAGCGAGTGCGAGAGGATGCGAGAGAGTGTGAGCGCGAGAGAGGGCGCAAGAGAGAGGGTGCGAGGGTGCGAGAGAGGGCGAGTGCGAGAGAGGGCGAGTGCGAGAGAGGGCGAGTGCGAGAGAGGGCGAGTGCGAGAGAGGGCGAGTGAGAGAGAGGGCGTGAGAGAGAGAGGGCGTGAGAGAGAGAGGGCGTGAGAGAGAGAGGGCGTGAGAGGGTGCGAGAGAGGGCGAGGGCGAGTGCGAGAGAGGGAGAGTGCGAGTGCGAGAGAGGGCGCGCGAGCGAGAGGGAGGGCGAGTGAGAGAGAGAGAGAGGGAGAGTGAGAGAGAGAGGGCGAGTGTGAGTGCGCGAGCGCGAGAGAGGGCGAGCGCGAGAGAGGGCGAGCGCGAGAGAGGGCGAGCGCGAGAGAGGGCGAGCGCGAGAGAGGGCGAGCGCGAGAGAGTGTGAGAAAGAGAGTGCGAGAGAGTGTGTGAGCGTGAGTGAGCGAGTGCGAGCGAGTGTGGGAGTGAGCGACGGGAAGTGCTCGAGCAAGCGTGTGAGCGCGAGAGTGAGAGTGCGAGAGTGAGGGCGAGTGTGAGAGAGGGCGAGTGTGAGAGAGGGCGAGTGTGAGTGCGCGAGTGAGAGCACGCGAGAGAGCGCGCGCGCGAGAGTCGCGGGCGAGAGAGCGCGAGAGAGAGAGCGCGAGAGAGAGAGCGCGAGAGAGAGAGCGCGAGAGAGAGAGCGCGAGAGAGAGAGCGCGAGAGAGAGAGCGCGAGAGAGAGAGCGCGAGAGAGAGGGTGCGAGAGAGGGCGAGAGCGAGAGAGGGCGAGTATGAGAATGTGAGGGAGAAAGAAAGAGAGTGTGAGCGAGAGTGTGAGCGAGAGTGTGAGCGAGTGTGAGCGAGAGAGCGAGCAAGTGGGCGAGTGTGAGAGTAGGCGAGTGTGAGCAAGTGTGAGAGAGGGCGAGTGTGAGAGTGCAAGAGAGGGCGAGTGTGACAGAGCGCGAGTGTGAGAGAACGCGAGTGGTAGAAAGCGCGCGAGAGAGAGAGAGAGAGTGTGTGAGCGAATGTAAGCGAGTGTGTGAGTGAGCAGGAGCAGGAGCAAGCGAGAGAGCGAGCAAGCGTGAGCGCGAGAGAGCGAACAAGAGATCGGGCGAGCAGGAGAGGGAGCGGGACAGGGAGCGTGTGAGCGAGAGAGAGCGCGAGAGAGAGAGTGCGCGAGAGAGAGCGAGCAAGAGTGTGAGCGCCTGTGTGGGCGAGAGTGGGCGAGTGCCCGCGCGAGGGAGAGAGTGCATGCGAGGGAGAGTGAACGAGAAAGAAAAAGAGTGTGAGAGAGAGAGTGTGTGAGCGTGAGTGAGCGAGTGAGAGCGAATGTGAGTAAGTGTGTGAGTGAGCGGGAGCGAGAGCGAGCAAGCATGAGCGTGAGAGAGCGCGAGCGAGAGAGAGAGCGAGAGCAAGCGCGAGAGAGAGAGGGGGGGAAAGAGAGGGGGGGAGAGAGGGGAGGGAGAGAGGGGAGGGAGAGAGGGGAGGGAGAGAGGGGAGGGAGAGAGGGGAGGGAGAGAGGGGAGGGAGAGAGGGGGGAGGAGAGAGGGGAAGAGATGGGGGGGAAGAGAGGAGGGGAAGGGGGCGAGGGGGGAGGAAGACAGAGTGTGTGAGCAAGTGTGTGAGCGCAAGTGAGAGTGAGAGAGGGGTAGCAAGTGAACGAGAGAGAACGAGAGAGAGAGAGCGAGGGGGAGAGAGAGAGAGAGAGAGAAAAGGAGAGAGAATGAGAGAAAGAGCGAGAGAGAGCAAGAGAGAGAGAGTGTGAGCGCGAGTGTGAGCGTGAGAGAGAGTGAGAGAGAGCGAGAGGGCGAGTGTGAGAGTGTGAGAGAGCGCGAGTGTGAGAGAGCGCGTGAGAGAGAAAGAAGAGTGTGAGAGAGTGCGTGAGTGAGCGTGAGCGAGTGAGGAGAGTGAGAGAGAGAGAGAGCGTGAGAGAGCGTGAGAGAGACAGTGAGCGTGAGAGAGACAGTGAGAGAGAGTGAGCGAGAAAGAGAGTGAGCGAGAGTGAGCGTGTGAGCGAGAGTGTGCGTGAGCGAGCCCGGGTGAGAGCGAGCGAGCTCGAGTGTGCGAGAGAGAGAGTGCGAGAGAAAGAAAAAGTGTGCGAGAGAGAGTGAGAGAGAATGTGAGCGAGTGTGAGAGTGAGAGGGAGCGAGAGAGAGAGCGCGAGAGAGCGCGAGAGCGAGCGAGCGCGAGAGAGAGAGAGAGACAGCGCGAGAGAGACAGCGCGAGAGAGAGAGAGCGCGAGAGAGAGAGACAGCGCGAGAGAGAGAGAGAGCGCGAGAGAGACAGAGCGCGAGAGAGAAGAGCGCGAGTGTGAGCGGGAGCGAGAGTGAGAGCGAACGAGAGCGCGAGTGTGAGAGAGGGCGAGTGCAAGAGAGGGACAGAGTGTGAGAGAGAAAGAAAGAGTGTGAGAAAGAGAGTGAGAGAAAGAGTGTGCGAGCGTGAGTGAGCGAGTGTGGGAGTGAGCGGCATGGAGAGCGCGAGCAAGCGTGTGAGCGCGAGAGTGTGAACGCGAGTGAGAGTGCGAGAGGGTGCGAGCGAGTGTGAGCGTGAGTGAGCGCGAGAGTGAGTGCGAGAGAGAGGGCGACTGTGAGAGAGGGCGACTGTGAGTGCACAAGTGAGAGAGAGAGAGTGCGCAAGAGAGAGAGCGCGAGAGAGAGGGGGCGCGAGAGAGAGGGGGCGCGAGAGAGAGGGGGCGCGAGAGAGAGGGGGCGCGAGAGAGAGGGGGCGAGTGCGAGAGAGGGCGAGTGCGAGAGAGGGCGAGTGCGAGAGAGGGCGAGTGCGAGAGAGAAAGAAAAAGAGTGCGAGAAAGAGAGTGTGAGAGAGTGTGTGAGCGTGAGTGAGCGAGTGCGAGTGAATGTGGGAGTGAGCGGCAGGAAGAGTGCAAGCAAGCGTGTGAGCGCGAGAGTGAGCGCGAGAGCGTGAGCGCGAGTGAGAATGCGAGAGGGTGCGAGAGAGAGTGAACACGAGAGGGTGCGCGAGAGAGAGACACACACACAGAGAGAGAGATAGAAAGTGTGAGCAAGTGAGTGAGTGAGCAGGAGCGAGAGAGCGAGCAAGCGTGAGAGGGAGAGCAAGCGAGCGAGCGTGAGAGTGTGTGAGTGTGAGTGCGTGAGAGAGCGCGAGAGCGCGCGCAGGTGAGCGAGAGAGAGAGAGAGCGCGAGTGCGCGAGGGGGAGAGCGAGCAAGGGGGAGAGCGTGAACGAGAGAGAACGAGACAGAGAGACGAGAGAGAGAGAACAAGAGAGAATGAGAGAAAGAGCAAGAGAGAGCAAGAGAGAGAGTGTGAGCGCGAGAGGGCGAGTATGAGAGTGTGAGAGAGTGCGAGTGTGAGAGAGCGTGCGAGAGAGAAAGAAAGAGTGTGAGTGTGTGAGCGTGAGTGAGCGAGTGAGGAGAGTGAGGAGAGTGAGGAGAGAGCGAGCGAGTGAGCGCGTGTGAGCGCGTGTGAGAGAGAGTGCGAGAGAGTGCGAGAGAGTGCGAGAGAGTGCGAGAGAGTGCGAGAGAGTGCGAGAGAGTGCGAGAGAGTGCGAGAGAGTGCGAGAGAGAGAGTGTGTGAGCATTAGTGAGTGAGCGAGCGAGTGAAAGAGAATGTGAGCGAGTGTGAGAGTGAGAGGGAGCGAGAGAGAGACAGAGCGCGAGAGAGAGACAGAGCGCGAGAGAGAGAGCGCGAGAGTGAGAGCAAGAGAGAGGGCGAGAGAGAGGGTGCGAGGGTGCGAGAGAGGGCGAGTGCGAGAGAGGGCAAGTGAGAGAGAGGGCAAGTGAGAGAGGGCGAGTGCGAGAGAGAGGGTGCGAGGGTGCGAGAGAGGGCGAGTGCGAGAGAGGGCGAGTGCGAGAGAGGGCGAGTGCGAGAGAGGGCGAGTGCGAGAGAGGGCGCACGAGCGACAGCGCGAGTGAGAGAGGGTGCGAGGGTGCGAGAGAGGGCGAGTGCGAGAGAGGGCGAGTGCGAGAGAGGGCGAGTGTGCGTGCGCGAGTGCGAGCGAACGAGAGAGCGCGTGAAGGAGCAGGCGAGAGAGAGCGCGAGAGAGAGCGCAAGAGAGAGGGCAAGAGAGAGGGCGCGAGGGTGCGAGTGAGGGCGAGTGCGAGAGAGGGCGAGTGTGAGAGAGTGTGAGAAAGAGAGTGCGAGAGAGTGTGTGAGCGTGAGTGAGCGAGTGTGGGAGTGAGCGACGGGAAGTGCTCGAGCAAGCGTGTGAGCGCGAGAGTGAGCGCGAGTGTGAGAGAGGGCGAGTGTGAGAGAGGGCGAGTGTGAGTGCGCGAGTGAGAGCACGCGAGAGAGCGCGCGCTCAAGAGCGCGTGAGAGTCGCGGGCGAGAGCGCGCGAGAGAGAGAGCGAGAGAGAGAGCGCGAGAGAGAGCGCGAGAGAGAGGGTGCGAGAGAGAGGGTGCGAGAGAGGGCGAGAGCGAGAGAGGGCGAGTATGAGAATGTGAGGGAGAAAGAAAGAGAGTGTGAGCGAGAGTGTGAGCGAGTGTGAGCGAGAGAGCGAGCAAGTGGGCGAGTGTGAGAGTAGGCGAGTGTGAGCAAGTGTGAGAGAGGGCGAGTGTGAGAGTGCAAGAGAGGGCGAGTGTGACAGAGCGCGAGTGTGAGAGAACGCGAGTGGTAGAAAGCGCGAGAGAGAGAGAGAGTGTGTGAGCGAATGTAAGCGAGTGTGTGAGTGAGCAGGAGCAGGAGCAAGCGAGAGAGCGAGCAAGCGTGAGCGCGAGAGCGCGAACAAGAGATCGGGCGAGCAGGAGAGGGAGCGGGACAGGGAGCGTGTGAGCGAGAGAGAGCGCGAGAGAGAGAGAGCGCGAGAGAGAGCGAGCAAGAGTGTGAGCGCCTGTTTGGGGAGAGTGGGCGAGTGCCCGCGCGAGAGAGAGAGTGCATGCGAGGGAGAGTGAACGAGAAAGAAAAAGAGTGTGAGAGAGAGAGTGTGTGAGCGTGAGTGAGCGAGTGAGAGCGAATGTGAGTAAGTGTGTGAGTGAGCGGGAGCGAGAGCGAGCAAGCATGAGCGTGAGAGAGCGCGAGCGAGAGAGAGAGCGCGAGAGCAAGCGCGAGAGAGAGAGGGGAGGGAGAGAGGGGAGGGAGAGAGGGGAGGGAGAGAGGGGAGGGAGAGAGGGGAGGGAGAGAGGGGAGGGAGAGACGGGGGGGAAGGGGGGGGAAGAGGGGGGGAAAGAGAGGGGGGGAAAGAGAGGGGGGGAAAGAGAGGGGGGGAAAGAGAGGGGGAGGGGGGGGAAGAGAGAGTGTGTGAGCAAGTGTGTGAGCGAGAGTGAGAGAGGGCGAGAGTGAGAGAGGGCGAGAGTGAGAGAGGGCGAGAGTGAGAGAGGGCGAGAGTGAGAGAGGGCGAGAGTGAGAGAGAGAGTGAGTGAGAGTGAGAGTGAGAGTGAGTGAGAGAGGGCGAGAGAGAGAGAGAGAGAGAGAGAGTGTGTGAGAGAAAGAAAATGAATGTGAGAGAGTGAGAGTGTGAGCGGGAGCGGGAGCGAGAGCGCGAGCGTGAGTGAGCAAGAGAGAGAGTGCAAGAGAGAGATACACAGAGAGAGAGAAAGAAAGAAAGTGTGAGCGAGTGAGCGAGCGACAGAGTGAGCGAGAGAGTGAGTGCAAGTCTGAGAGAGAGAGAGTGCGAGAGAGAGAGAGTGCGAGAGAGAGAGAGACACAGAGAAAGAAAGTGTGAGCGAGTGAGTGAGTGAGCAGGAGTGAGAGAGCGAGCAAGCGTGTGAGGGAGAACAAGCGAGCGAGAGTGTGAGTGTGAGTGCGCGAGAGAGCGCGAGAGCGCGCGGTGAGCGAGAGTGCGCGCAGGTGAGCGAGAGAGAGAGAGAGAGCGCGAGAGCGCGAGGGGCGAGCGCGCGAGGGGTAGCAAGTGAACGAGAGAGAACGAGAGAGAGAAAGAGAACGAGAGAGAGAGAGAAGGAGAGAGAACGAGAGAAAGAGCGAGAGAGAGCAAGAGAGAGAGAGTGTGAGCGCGAGTGTGAGCGTGAGAGAGAGTGCGAGAGAGCGAGAGGGTGAGAGAGCGCGTGAGAGAGAAAGAAGAGTGTGAGAGAGTGCGTGGGTGAGCGTGAGCGAGTGAGGAGAGTGAGGAGCGTGAGAGACAGTGAGCGTGAGAGAGACAGTGAGCGTGAGAGAGACAGTGAGAGAGAGAGTGAGCGAGAGAGTGAGCGAGAGAGTGAGCGAGAGAGTGAGCGAGAGAGTGAGCGAGAAAGAGAGTGAGCGAGAGAGAGAGTGAGCGAGAGAGAGAGAGTGAGCGAGAGAGAGCGAGTGAATGAGAGTGTGCGTGAGCGAGCCCGGGTGAGAGCGAGCGAGCTCGAGTGTGCGAGAGAGAGAGTGCGAGAGAAAGAAAAAGTGTGAGAGAGAGAGAGAGAGAGAATGTGAGCGAGTGTGAGAGTGAGAGGGAGCAAGAGCGAGCGAGCGTGAGAGAGAGAGCGCGAGAGCGAGCGAGCGCGAGAGCGAGAGACAGCGCGAGAGAGAGAGACAGCGCGAGAGAGAGAGACAGCGCGAGAGAGAGAGAGACAGCGCGAGAGAGAGAGACAGCGCGAGAGAGAGAGACAGCGCGAGAGACAGAGCGCGAGAGAGAAGAGCGCGAGTGTGAGCGGGAGCGAGAGTGAGAGCGAACGAGAGCGCGAGTGTGAGAGAGGGCGAGTGCAAGAGAGGGACAGAGTGTGAGAGAGAAAGAAAGAGTGTGAGAAAGAGAGTGAGAGAAAGAGAGTGTGCGAGCGTGAGTGAGCGAGTGTGGGAGTGAGCGGCAGGGAGAGCGCAAGCAAGCGTGTGAGCGCGAGAGTGAGCGCGAGAGTGTGAACGCGAGTGAGAGTGCGAGAGGGTGCGAGCGAGTGTGAGCGCGAGAGTGAGTGCGAGAGAGCGAGAGAGGGCGACTGTGAGTGCACAAGTGAGAGAGAGAGAGTGCGCGAGAGAGCACGAGAGAGAGGGTGCGCGAGAGAGAGGGTGCGCGAGAGAGAGGGTGCGAGTGCGAGAGAGGGCGAGTGCGAGAGAGGGCGAGTGCGAGAGAGGGCGAGTGCAAGAGAGAAAGAAAAAAAAGAGTGTGAGAAAGAGAGTGTGAGAGAGTGTGTGAGCGTGAGTGAGCGAGTGCGAGTGAATGTGGGAGTGAGCGGCAGGAAGAGTGCAAGCAAGCGTGTGAGCGCGAGAGTGAGCGCGAAAGCGTGAGCGCGAGTGAGAGTGCGAGAGGGTGCGAGAGAGAGTGAACACGAGAGGGTGCGCGAGAGAGAGGGCGAGTGTGAGAGAGGGCGAGTGTGAGAGAGGGCGAGTGTGAGAGAGGGCGAGTGTGAGAGAGGGCGAGAGAGGGCGAGTGCGAGAGAGGGCGAGTGCGAGAGAGGGCGAGTGCGAGAGAGGGCGAGTGCGAGAGAGGATGAGAGCGAGAGTGAGAGCGTGTGAGAGAGAAAGAAAAAGAGTGTGAGCGAGTGTGAGAGTAGGCGAGTGTGAGCGAGTGTGAGAGAGGGCAAGTGCGAGAGAGGACGAGTGTGACAGAGCGCGAGTGTGAGAGAGGGCAAGTGGTAGAGAGCGCGCAAGAGAGAGAGAGAGAGCACGAGAGAGAGAGAGCGCGAGAGAGAGGGTGCGAGTGCGAGAGAGGGCGAGTGCGAGAGAGAAAGAAAGAGTGTGAGAGAGTGTGTGAGCGTGAGTGAGTGAGTGTGGGAGTGAGCGGCAGGAAGAGTGCGAGCAAGGGAGAGAGGGAGAGAGAGAGAGAGAGAGAGAGAGAGAGAGAGAGAGAGAGGGGGAGAGAGAGAGAGGGGGAGAGAGAGAGAGGGAAAGAGAGAGAGGGGGAAAGAGAGAGAGAGGGGGGGAGAGAGAGAGGGGGGGAGAGAGAGGGGGAGAGAGAGAGGGGGGGGAGAGAGAGTGGGGGAGAGAGAGAGGGGGGGAGAGAGAGAGAGGGGGGAGAGAGAGAGAGAGAGAGAGAGAGAGAGAGAGAGACACAGAGAGAGAGAGAGAGAGAGAGAGAGAGAGAGAGAGAGAGAGAGAGAGAGAGACAGACAGACAGAGAGAGACAGAGAGATGAAATGGGATTCCTGTAGGCTGCATGGGGGAGGGGGTCATTCTTCAAAGAAAAGTTTGGAAACAAGCCCTTCGGCCCAACAAGTCCACATCAACCCTCCAAAAGAGTAATCCACCTAGACCCATACCTCTACCCTGTTGTCCTATATTTACCCCTGACTAACGCACCTAACCTACACATCCCAGAACACTATGGGGTAATTTAGCATGGCCAATCCACCTAACCTGCACATCTTTGGACTGTGGGAGGAAACCAGATCACCCGGAAGAAACCCATGCAGACGCAGGAAGAATGTGCAAACTCCACACAGTCACCCAAGGCTGGAATCGAACCTGGGACCCTAACGTTGTAAGGCAGCAGTGCTAACCACTGAGCCACTGTGCCACTAAAGGAAGGGAGGAATAAGCTGCAAGAGGGCAGGGAGAAACAAGAGGGAGGTTTCAAGTTTGGAGGGGTGGTGGTGCAGTTGAGAGGGGAGGTGGCTACAAAGAAAAAAAATCAAACCAGTCAAAGGAACACACAGCTAACTCGGTGCCAGAAAATCTCAAAATCACTGAGGCACAGAGTTACTTGCTAACGATGGTGGAATCTCTAGCTGAATTTGCACGCGTTCAGAAGCTACTACAAAAAGAAAATGCTGTTGTAGTGAATAATAAGTTAGTTGTTAGATTTAAATCTGAAATTGCAATGCACTAACATAGGGCACTAACTGCCTGGTTAAAATCTTATAACTTTGTGACTGTATGATAGAAATGCACTCACCAATCTGGAAGTTGTGCTTAGTATGTTGGCGTTTTGCATGCAGAAGTGTGAGCCAGTTATTTTTAGAAGGCCTGCTGTTGCTAACTTATGCCACTGATTTGTGCCTACATAGATACTCTGGTTACTGGGAGATTAATGCTTTCACTGGTGGCTTTAGATTTAAATGAAGGGCTCATAATTGCTGAAGGTATCAATGAATTCTTCTCCTTGCGCTTCTCTACCTCATCTGTCAACACAAATACAAGTAGGAATGTTACTCCATGAATGCATCACTCAAGGAGTTATTGAGAATGAGGAAGTCGTCCTGAAAACCCAAGGAACCTCCCAAAAATCATAAAGTAGCACTCAAATAAAACTTCTCTGCCTCAATTCTTAAGTCAACTGATTACATCAGCATCACCACTCATACTTCTCAGGCCTGCAGCAAATACATTACAGTATTGTTTGATGTGAAACATCAACCTGAGTAATTTAAATCACTCTTTGTCATTAAATAATTTTGTCCTAATTAGCATACAATTCAATGGAGTCTATCAGAACGAGTGATTGGTTAGCCAAGCTAAAGTCTCATAAGACATGATATTTTAGTCAGACATTTCTTAGTGTTTTTGCTGAATTAAGGATACTCGACTGATGTTTCTCATTGTATGATGTTTCTAACAAACGTATGAATTAAGAGCAGGAATCGGTCAGCCTGCTCCACCGTGGCTGATCTGATTATTCAATATTTCCATCTATCCACGTTAGCCTTTCACCCCTTCTTAAAAAGAATCTCCTTACTTATGCCTTAAGAAAAATCTGATTCTGCTTTCCTGCCGAGGATTCTTAACGGTCTTAAACAGAAGACCATTTATTTTGAAACAATGACGCCCAGCTCTAGACTTATCTACAAAAGGAAACATTCAGCCCTCAGGATCCTCTTTTTCAAACAAATCGCCTCTTACTTTTCTGAGCTCAAGCAGATGCAAGCTTATCTTGTCCATCACTCCTCAACAACACAAACCACAGGCTGCATTCCAGGTATTAGCCCGGTCACCTTTCTATGAATCGTTTCCGATGCACTTACAGAACAACCTCGATTATCCAAACGAGATGGGTAGGAGGTATTTTGTTTGGATAACTGTTTGCTTGGATAACAAAGTTTTTACCAGACCTTCAGATCTCATTCGGATAACTGGATGTTACTGGACAACTGATGTTTGGATAACCAAGGTTGTTCTGTGCACACTTCCTTAAATAAGGAGACCATTACAGTATACAGTTGAGATTGTTTTTGTTTTATTCATTGATTGAATATGGACTTGCCAAGCCTGCATTTATTGCCATCCCTAATTGCACAGTGTCTAACTGTGGGCCTGCGGTCACAAATTAGCAAGACCAGACAAGAATGGCAGAGTTCCTTCTCTAATGGACCAGCTGGGTTTTCACAATAATTAATCTGGCTTTTTAACATTTGCTGTGTTGAATTGAAATTTCATCAGCTACCACAATGACATTAACCTGGGGTTGTGGGTTGTGTGATATTACCGCTACCACTACTGATGTTACCTTCCCCTCATGCTCTCAATAATGCTCTACATAACTGAAGCATATACTCCCCAGTGTTGTATTTAACTCATCTTGCAAAAAAAAAGTCACATTCTAATCTTTGCTAATTACTTAATGCACCTGTAACACTAGAGCGCCCAGATCCTGCAACATCTCAATTCTGGAAATGCTCACCATTTTAAAAATATGCCTCTTTTTATCCTTCCTGCTGAAATGGAGAATTTCATATTCTCAACTAAAACATTAATTATGCCTGAATCGGTGTTATTTTTGGCTCGTCCATTTGTATAATTATTTCTGGCTATAAAAGAAAACTTTGATTTGAATTGATGAAGCACTTGTAACATTTCAACTGTGTGGGCAGAGTTCACATGATTTAGTCTTCAGCAACGCAACAAACTCGAGTTGACAAACATAATCCAGTCTGGAAGTGGATTCAATGCTCAAAATATTCCAATTCAATTTGAAGAGTTTGGAGCATGCCTAAACTTGACAGCAACATAAAAGTATGCTTGGATTTTAGAATAAATGGGCAGAGCAAAATGGAAAAGAAAGTCATAGAGACTGCAAGGGGTCAATTGAAAGTATTCTTATCAAAAACGACCTGGTCAGTAAGAAGGGGGAGTAACTCTCCTCTCGCAGAGGAAAGTGCCAGCACAGCATCAAGTTACATAACAGTTCAACAATGGCTTTTAATCAGTGAACCATGAAAGGGCTGATTGTGAAATGTGACCATTGCATTCAGCAGAAAAGCAAGTACCTGACAGAGGTATGATGCAGCGACTCACCAAGGATATCTTAAAATGAATTCAAGCAATGCCTGTTGTTTTTAAACACCTTAGATACTTGAGTAATAGTAGACCTTGTGTAAACATCAACCCTGAGTTTTCACCTAAAAACAAATGCAGACTCTATGTACTTACCATCCGCTTACCAGTGAAGCCAAACTTGTTGTGGTGTAAAACCACCAATTGATGCAATCATCAAAAGTGGCTGTTCGGCTCCTTGTGTGTGTATTCTGGTTGTACTAGTGCTAGCGCAGGGTTGGTAAAGAGAGTCTCCAACTGGGAACTTTATGAAATGGAGATAATGAGAGAGGGTGGCTTTCAAATCCTTCAGAATATTGCTTGTGCAAAAACTCAACCTCCTACTTCTTAAATAAAAAATTGGTTCTTATTTACTGCATTAATATTTTTTGAAGCAAAATAGATTGTGAAAGTTAAAGTTTAGCTTTAACACTTGAGGCTTTGTAAAAATTTAGACGACAATTCTAGCACTGATTGTTTAAGTCACACAAACTTCAGCTGATTCATATATAGATGACAGTGCTCCATAGCATTACAAAATTACAACTGGATCTCATCACAGAAAGGTCAAACAATTTACTTTAAATGTAATTAATGTCCTATACAAATATAATGTTGAAGGATATTAATTATATACAGTCTTCCTCAGTGCAGCTTTGAATTATTCATTTTTGTCGAAGATAAATTCCAAACAAGTCAATTTTCAAAATAATCATTTTAGCAAAGTAAAAGGTTTGTAAATGCAATTTCTTTGGCCTCACTCAAAGTAAAAACAAGGTTCCTCTGACACCTTATTGACAATATTTTGAATTTTGCAGATACACAGAGGGTGCATTAATGAGTCAAAGATATAAGTACTTTGAGAAAGAAACTAAAATATTCCCTCAATCTCTCAGGTCACTCCCTAACAAAATTAAGCAAACTGTACTTTTTATGCAGAATTGTGAAAAGTAGAAATGCATATAGATGCTATAAGTATTTGTGCCACTGTTTACAAATGCTTTTGAAGACTTCCTCCCCAAACAAGAGAAAATAGTCAATCAATGTAGAGATCGCCCATGAAGAGCTGACAGAATAAAAGAAAGTGCTAAAAATAAAAAAGCACTCTCACACAATGAACATATTATAAAAATAGTAAAAGACAGTAGCAATAAAGTTGCTAATATTTTTAAGAGACTGGAAGAACAACTGAGATGTCAATTTACAAAATGAGGTGGAATGATAACTTAGCACTTGATTTCTGGGTTAAATATTAATAATCGATCAACCAATAGAAAGTAATCTGAAACAAAGAAAACAAGGTATCAAATGAAATGAAAATGTCCCAAGTAGTCTACGAGCTTTACAGATACTAGATCCTATTTGACAAATGTAGTAGCTTGAGAATGCAATGACATTAGCTGACAAGAGGAGCTCAGCGGACTTTATATACAGAAATGATAGCAAAGTGTTTTATACAGTACCACACACATATCATTGACAATGTGGTCAAAGGCATGAAATAGGGGGCTAGTTTTATTTTTAATATGAGTACTTAGCTGTTGAGAGTCAGGAGGAACAAAAGGTCACTGTAACCAGAGCTACATCAGCAAGAAGGGATGTATAGGATAATGCAGGGACCAGCTCACTTTTCTTCGTAAGGACGAAGAAGGAAAGACAGTAAGGAAGTTCCCAAGTTTACCAATAGGTCAGTTAGAATTAATCCAAAATGTGTTATCCTTAAACATACATTAATAAAAATAATGATTAGACTAGATTTTCTACAGCATGGAAACAGGCCCTTCAGTCCAACCAGTCCACACCGACCGTCCCAAGAGTAACCCACCCAGACCCATTTCCCTCTGACTAATGCACCTAACACTGTGGGCAATTGTAGCATGTCCAATTCACCTGACCTGCACATCTTTGGACTGTGGGAGGAAACCAGAGCACCCAGAAGAAACCCATGCAGACACGGGGAGAATGTGCAAACTCCACAGGCCTCAGGCTGGAATCGAACCTGGGACCCTGGTACTGTGAGGCAGCAATGCTAACCACTGAGCCTCCGTGCCACTGAGCCACAGAGAAGACAAATTTAATCAGGTCAGTTGAAGAATGTGATATGGGAGATTTGAACTCAAGGGGGCATACTGAACATCATTACCTATAAAGGCCAATTGAACAAAATGCCTGCTTCAACGTTTTAGATGCTATAAAAATACAACATGCAAATGAGACATGGCATCACTGAGATACAACCTGGACTGACAGAAAGGATAACAACCAGCTTACAAATGACAATGTACACTGAAAAGTCAAAGAATGATACAAAAATAAAAAGGTTAGTCAGGAGGATTTTCTCATGCACAAAAGCCGCTTAGGCCATTTTTGCAACCCATTTATTTCAAAATTTCTACTTTTTTGACCTAAAACCCCAGTCTTTGATAACACGTAACAGTGCCTTTAATTATGTGAATACCTTTAACATGTGTCATCTCAATGTTTCTGACCAGTGGAAATAGTCTATTACCAATTATTTTATCATAATCCTTTCAGAGTTCAGTCTAACTACTCCTTAACCTTCGCATTAGGATTTTTTTAAACCCTAGAGTTATGAGAAAACATTATTGGAGCTATGACAATTACAATTTTAGGGAGCATAAGTTGTTTAGATGTGATGTTAATATCTTAAAAGAAATTAAATAATTGGGATTTGAAGATGCTCAATATTGCTCAGCGCTGTCTTGCATCTGATTGTGCCTGTATCACAGAGGTCACAAGTCAAACCCCATAACTAGCTGAAGATTCTTAAGCCAGTGGTCAAGCCTGTCTACATTTATACCACATTTTCCGGTGTGTGTGTGGGGTGGGGGGGGGGGGGGGGGGGGGGGGGGGGGGGGTGGTAGCTGAGAGTGTGATAGGTAGGTGGGGGTGAGGAGAGTGGAGCGGATAGGTGAGAAGGAACATGGACAGGTAGGACAGTCCAGTGCCATGTTGGAAGGTTTGATCTGGGATAAGAGGGAAGGGAAACGAGGGAACTGATCAAATCCACGTTGATCCCATTTGGCTGGAGGGTACCAAGGCAGAAGATGAGGGATTCTTCTTCCAAGCATCAGATGGTTAGGATTTGGCAGTGAAGGCACCCCATGACCTACAGGTCCTTGGTGGAGTGGGAGGGGGAGTAGAAGTGATTGGCCACAGGGCAGTCGGGTTGTTTCATGCATGTATCCCAGAGATGTTCCCTGAAACGTTCTGCAAATTGGCATCCTGTCTCCCCAAATGTAGAGGACACCACATCAGGAGCAACGAACACAGTAACCTGTCTCCCCAATGTAGAGGAGACTTCCGTCTAGAGCTGACATTTCATGTTGATGAATTGTCACTGACCTGATAATATTAACTTTGTTTTTACTTCCAAAGATGCGCCCAGACCCGAATATTTTCACTATTTTGTGTTTCAATTTCCATTAACTTTGTGTCACGCATAAGTCGCACTTATTTCAGAGTATATTCTTAGTACCCAAGATCAATTATACTCATTTCTGCCAAATTCAGCTAAATTCTACCTTGATGTTAAAGCTACTCTCAAAGTTCCTTTTGTATCCAATTCATTATAAGAGAAGCAACCAGACTCAAAACACACAAAAGGTGAGGAAACAGAGAAGCAGATTTTCTTAAAACCATACTACTTCAACATAATAATATAAAGTTGCCAACACTTTGTTTAACTGTGCAGACAAACAAATTCTACATTTTGAAATCCTTGAAACTGCTATTTAAAATATGTACATAAGTGCCATCTAGTGTCTCTCTGTAAGCTGGTAAAAATCAGTTCTCTTACTACAAAATTGCATGTGAACTTGAAGTGCGACTGCCAGAATTTAAATGAACATGAATAGTCTTTGTATAATTTAATTTTCCCTGACAAAGCAACATGAAAGAAAACGTAAAAGCACCTGTTCAGATATAACACTAGGACAAAAAGACAACGTTTCTCCAGAGGATGAAGGCTAACAGAGGAGGAGACAACACTGATTAGAACTAATCCCAGATGCATGGAGAAATACAAGTTCAGCTATCAAACTGCAAATTGATGCATCAAGTCTCAAAACACAGTAGCTAAAAAGTAAGACAATTGGAACAGACCCCAGAGTCTCAAAGTCATTTATATATTAGAAACACAGGCCAAAACATGTGGTAATGGCCATCTTCGACATCATTTCACTGTGGCCAAGTGAGAAGTTCTCTCAAACTACCATCCAATCTTAAGCTCATTGCAAAAATGGG
This sequence comes from Hemiscyllium ocellatum, assembly GCF_020745735.1. Classification (NCBI taxonomy): domain Eukaryota; kingdom Metazoa; phylum Chordata; class Chondrichthyes; order Orectolobiformes; family Hemiscylliidae; genus Hemiscyllium; species Hemiscyllium ocellatum. The sequence goes on from NC_083414.1 coordinate 34,207,533, forward strand.
AGTGCTTTAGCAGCCGAAACAAATCACATGCAAAGGGCAGCTGGATATTCTCTTCACAACCATCACTTTCTGGTCGAAGGTTCTGCTGCATTATTTGATGGCCACTTGGGTGCTTGTCCTTTCACTGCAAGCCAGGAACTCCGGTGGAGAGAATGGCAATTTTTTTCCACCATCTAAGACAGATGGCTGCTAAGCTTCAGAGATGGTTCACTCAGTACTCTGCTGTTGACTACCTGGGGCAGAAAGGAGATCCATGACCCCTACGAGGAGTAGAAGAAGCCCTCTCATCAGGCTTTGGTGACTTGGACCGATGTCACACAAGAGTTCAGCATCTCTTATAAGCACAAACGGAGTCTCTCAGGCCCCAAGCCCACAAGCCTCATTCCTGACGAAGAGCTTATGCCCAAAACGTCAATTCTCCTGCTCCTCGGCTGTTGCCTGACCTGCTGTACTTTCTAACACTCTCAACACTGATCTCCTGCATCTGCAATCCTCACTTTCTCCTAGTGGGATCCAATGCAGGAAAGCAATTAAAGATCTCCTGTGCACCAGAAGTCTAAACGTCACTATTTACTGGCTGCGATATCACAAATTCTAACTGGACAGCCATGTCACATAAGCATACCAGCATAATCTCATGGACAATGATTAGATTGATAATCTTCAAACTCTTTCCAGGCATTGTGATTGCTACTCACTTCTTGGGAAGGCCCATCACTTGGCAGGACTACGCATGCTCACCATGTGTCATAGAATCCTACAGAACAGAGACAGGCTCTTTGGCCCAAACTGATGCACGCTGACCAAAATGTTCATCCACACTAACCCCATTTTCCTGCACATGTGCTCATACACATGTCCTGATCACACTGCATTCTTCTCTTTCCCTTGAGAATGTGTATAGGGTATGAGCAAGCTGGGAAAGAATTACATTGTGAGTTTTGTGAAACCAAGTAGTTCAGCTGAGCATGACTCAAATCAGATAAGAACTAACAACTAACAATGGTGTTCTCAAGGCTAGAGTAATGGTTATGCATAGCCATTGAACAAGATGAGGTTGCATTCAGTTAACAAGGTGAAAAGCATTCATTATGTGAAGCCAGTTATTCATTGCATAACACCAGATGGCTTAATCGCCACGACTGATACTTGCTCATTGTAACAGTCACCCAATCAATAAGTATGTTGCCTTATCTGGATGCTCCTCCCTGTAAAGTGACTATATAATTCACTAAGAAACTGCTGTTCAAGAGAAGATCAACAACTCATGGCTGTGTGCACATGGGCAATCATTCTCTCTCTCTCCAGGAACCTGGGATAAAGATGAAGGAGGTAAAACTATACTGCACCTCCATGTGTTTTGCTTGCCAGCCTCACTGTAGGATAACCTGGTGCACAACAGCAAGGAAAGGGTCCAGATGGATAGATCACTTCCCAATCATGGTCTTGGAAGATCAGTCGGTCCAGTGCCCCTCCTCGAGAATAAGAGACACCTGGAGTTAGGCTCTTGCTTGGACATAGCCGTGGAGCATTAAATCTGCACAGACCCTCCAAACAGCATCCCATCCAGACCCAGTCCCCCATCCAATCTCCAGAACCCACCTACACTGCATATCCTTGGAAACTATGGGGCAATGTTTAGCATGGTTTAGATCAGAGTGGTGCTGGAAATGGACAGCAGGTCAGGCAGCATCCAAGGAACAGGAAAACTGACGTTTCGGGAAAAAGCCCTTCATCAGGAATAGACCATCTTTATTCCAGGCCCTGGAGAGAGAGAGAATGATTGCCCATGTGCACAGGACATGAGTTCTCGATCTTCTCTTGAACAGCAGTTTCTTAGTGAATGATATAGTCACTTTACAATGTTTAGCATGGCCAATCCACCTGACTTGCACAACTTTGGTCTGTGGGAGGAAACCGAAGCACCCACTAAGAACCCATACAGACACTGGGAGAACGTGCAAACTCCACACAGACAGAGACAATCGACCATGGGTTGAATTGAACCCAGGATTCTGGCACTAAGGCAGCACCACTACCCACTATCACTGAATCAATGTGTCATGATTTGAAAAAGGTCAACTACTTGTGAGCAACATGACATACGCAGGGTCGTAGGAGAAAGTGAGGACTACAGATGCTGGAGATCAGAGCTGAAAAATGTGTTGCTGGAAAAGCACAGCAGGTCAGGCAGCATCAAAGGAGCAGGAGAATCGACGTTTCAGGCATAAGCCCTTCTTCAGGGTCATAGTACTGAAAGCAAACCAGTGCACCATCGCATAAACAACAATCAATTTGCCTTTAGGGGTGTTAAAACAGAACCTTGGCATAAAGGTGCCCTTCTCATTCTGTGGCAGTTTCACCCCACCAGGATGCAGAACATGCAGTGCTTGTACTTACAAGGCAATTTCCCTATGGTTTCAAGAGGTCTCACTGAAATGTGATCACAAGAACTGGAATCCCAATTGCTTGGGGTTCCACTTCAGCTTCACCAAAACATGCAACTGCAACTCTTGCCCCTACTCCCCCAAATAAAAGCTCCCATTAACTCTGATTTCTACTTCAATAGATTTGCACCTTCAACATGGTGAGATTCAGCTTGCTTATTGGGACATTCGAACACCAGTGAGCACAGCACACCAGAGGTCTCAGGATCTCCCCCCTTTCCATCCCACCTCAAAATCCTGTTGCAATCTCTCCAATTTGTGATCCTTGTTACCTCCTGTAACCCTCCCCACCCTTGGGTTTCCTCTGGGTGCTCCAGTTTCCTTCCACAGTCTAAAGATGAGGAGGTTAGGTAAATTGGTCATGCTAAATTGCCTGTAACGTTTGGTGCATTAGAGAGAGGGAAACAGGTCTGGCTGGGTTTAGACGGTCAGTGTGGACTTGTTGAGCCAAATGGCCTGTTTCCACACTATAGTGAATCTAATCTAATCTTGCCTCTGTAGTGCATTGGCAATCGCTGTCACCATTGTAGGTCCAATGCTTTCCCCAGGAGGTTCCTCAATAGAGATCCTCCAGACCCTGCTGAGCTTTACGCCCACTCCAACTGAAGTCACAGGCAGACTGGCCTTCCTTCACGGTCTACCCCCACCCCCAATGAAATCATACACTCCCAGCCTGACCTAACAAGTCCCCCACAACAACATCTAACCATCCCCACGATCAGTCCTTTCACTTCTGCAACACCACCCACCCAACGTGGCCTCCATATGCAGGAGGGCCTGAAGAAACCTTTCACTATCCTGGATGACTACAGGTCAACAACAACCCCAGACACACTGGAATCCTGCCCCCAGACGAAGTAAAACCTCTCGCTTCCAACCAAATTGATTGGAGCACAGCATGCACCACCAAGAAAAGACCTGTGAGTACTCTCTTGCCTAACTTACTGGCTTCCTTCCTTTCACCACTTTTCCATGATGCTTAGGTAATGCAAATCCTGTTTTTGAAGCTCCATGTGACTCATCCACGAGATTCCCTTTGCAATGTGCGCTAATGCTTGCCATTCATATTTACAGACTGCCAATTGGGTTTGGAGATGACCAAAGAAAATGGGCTTCATTAGCTTGCTTAGACATGTTGACTGACTTCCAGAAGTGACAGAACAGATGATGGTAAGTATGATTTATAGCTATATCATTATAAAGACAGAAGAAGTACTTAACCAAACTCTGGCAGAATATGTACCTGGCCAGGTACATGCCTGGCTTTGGTTGATATGTTTGAAAGAGTTTCTAAATTGGGAATGCAAAAGTTTATTTCTGAGTTGTATATTCATGAGATGCAAATTCACGTAGATAGGCTTCCCACTACCTGCTAGCAACATATCAAAATTCATATTAACGCTGAGCATCTGATTATTGGCTTGTACCAGGTATTTTTCTCATTAGGGCAGGGACTTCTGTCCCTCATGTCTGTGAGGGAGTGAAAAACCCAGCATGGTTACTTCATATTCCTTTGGATATACATTCAACCATCATTCATTAAAATAAACTGTCTGGCTTAATTTTCATTTGCCAACACATTGTTACATTCAGTATAAGGAGTTGCACATGGCAGAATTGGCAAATTGGGTTCTTTTCTCAATTAGTTTTACGTAAGCAAGTTTTTCCTCTTCACAAATTCCAATGCTTTATTCAGAAGAACAGTAAATGGGAACATCAATCATGATGATAGAACTCATCTACAGAATGGTTAAAACAAACTGCAGCGGCAGCTGGCATCTAGAAATAGCTGCACATTAATCTATTAATGATCTTTATTCATGAAATATTTCAAACTCTCCATATTTTCACATGCAAAAACAAATGATTTATATTCATAACATACAAAAGTTGAAGGGCTTAGGACTAAAGGAGATGAATTTGAAATGTGAATTTGGAAAGATTTAGTAAATGGAGGTGAACATGGCAGACGGAATACAAAGTGAAAAAATGTGAGGTGATCTACTACAGAAGGGGAAACAGATATGCCAACCATTTTGTTCATGGTAAGAGATTGTAAAGAGTTGACTAATGTAAAAGAAACTTGTATGTCCTGTTAAGTCATCAAGAAGGCTAATATGAAGGTGCAGCAAACTATTTAGGCGGCGAATGCAACATTAGCTTTTATTGCAGGAGGATTTGAGTAGAATGGGTAGAGCAGTATTGCTTCAATTATATAAAGCTTGGTTCAACAACACTTGCAATACTTTAGATTAGATTACTTACATTGTGGAAACAGGCCCTTCAGCCCAACAAGTCTACACCGACCCACCGAAGCACAACCCACCCAGATGCATTCCCCACATTTACCCCTTCACCTTAGTGGGCGGCACGGTGGCACAGTGGTTAGCACTGCTGCCTCACAGCGCCTGAGACCCGGGTTCGATTCCTGACTCAGGCGACTGACTGTGTGGAGTTTGCACGTTCTCCCCGTGTCTGCGTGGGTTTCCTCCGGGTGCTTCGGTTTCCTCCCACAGTCCAAAGATGTGTGGGTCAGGTGAATTGGCCATGCTAAATTGCCCGTAGTGTTAGGTAAGGGGTAAATGTAGGGGTATGGGTGGGTTGCGTTTCGGCGGGTTGGTGTGGACTTGTTGGGCCGAAGGGCCTGTTTCCACACTGTAAGTAATCTAATCTAATCTAACACTATGGGCAAATTAGCCTGGCCAATTCACCTAACCTGCACATTTTTGGAACACCCAGAGGCAACCCACGCAGACACGGAGAGAATGTGCAAACTCCACACAGTCACAGTCAGTCGCCTGAGACGGGAATTGAACCCAGGTCTCTGGCGCTGAGAGGCAGCAGTGCTAACCACTGTGCCACCGCGCCGCCCATTTTGTGTTGTTTTGGTCTCTATCTCAGTAATGCCATACAGAAAATGCAACAGCAGCTCACCAGACTTGCTTCCAGGAATGATAAATCAATCCTACATAGAGAAATTAAGCAAACTGAGCCTGTGTTCTCTAGAATATCAAACAATGAGAGGTGGCGATCTCATTAAAACCTGTAAAATATCTTCACAGTTGATGCAGGAAAGATGCTTCCCCTAGCTGGAGGGTCTAAAACTAGGGGGCACATTTCAATATAATAAGAATGCCACAAAAGACCAAAAGGAGATGACAGGAGTTTACTCAAGATGCTGAGAACTTTCAGAGGGCTGTGGGCACCTAGCCTTGGACTATGTTTAAGGGAGAGATTGACAAATTTCTGATAAACAGAGGCAAATCAGAGTTATTGGCTGAGGAAAAGGTATTAACGTGGCCAATCAGCCATAACTGTATTTTATGGCAGGGCAAGTAGATAGGGACACAATTAGGCTATTCAGCCTATGTCCCCAGCATGGACTTCAACTCTTTCCAACAATCCCAGAACCTCAGCTACGCAGTCAAACTTACAAATCTGAAAAGAATTTCCTCTTTGTCCCAAATCTATTAGTTTTCATGTTCTACCAATATTGCCTTGCTCTAAGATCCAATCACTGAAATTGATAGCCCAGAAACTCTTCTGATTTACCATGGTGTTGCCGGGAATGAAGGGTTTGAATTATAAGGGGAAGTTGGGACTTCTGTCACTGAAGTGGAAGAGATTGAACGATCACCTTATGGAGGTTTATAAAATCATGAAGGGCATAGATAAGATGAATGGCAGGTGTATTTTCCCTCGAGTGGGGGATTTCAAGACTAGCAGGCATATTTTTAAGGTGTGAAGAGAAAAATTTTAAGACGACATGATGGACTTGTTTTTACAAAAGCAGGGTAATTCATGCGTGGAATGAACCTATGAGGAAGTAGTGGATGCAAATTTAAAGATGCAGGTACTGTTACCACGTGTAAAAGACACTTGGATAAGTACATGAACAAGAAAATGTTTGGAGGGGTATGGGCCAATCGCAGGCAGGTGGGACTAGTTTAGTTTGGGATTATGGTCAGCAACAAACTGGCTGGGTTTTGCCCAAAACGTCGACTCTCCTGCTCCTCGGATGCTGCCTGACCTGCTGCGCTTTTCCAGCACCACACTCTCAACTCTAACCTCCAGCATCTGCAGTCCTCACTTTCGCATGGTTGGACTAAAAGGGTCTGTTTCCATGCTCCATGATTCTATGACTCTGGCCAGAGGTCAGAGTTGCACATGGGGACCCTGCGAAATTCCTTCAGTAGCACACAAAGCAACAGCAGGAAATTGCATTTTCTGCTGACCAATTGATCTATGCCTGGAACCCTCCAAAAGTCTCCATTTAAAATCAGAGACCACAGATGGTTCTGACAAAATTATATAAAGTAGTTATTCAGTAAAAATTTAACTATTAAACGCATAGTCTAACTCCTGAGTAAGTATGCAACAGACTCTTATTCCACACCACCCAGCCCCTGACCAACACACATCCCTTCGAATTCATCTGGTGAACTTGCACTACATTCTCTCAAATAAGAGATATATTCTCCAGAGGCAAGGAGATCAAAACTGGTCACAATACTTCAGGTGTAGACACACCATGAGAGCACACAATCTTTACTCTTCTTATACTCAAACCCTCTTTCACTGAAAGCCAAAACAACCATTTTATCTTTGGACTAGCTTGCCATCCATGCATGCTAGCACTTGGCAATTTATGGATGCCTACATTCTTTTGGACATCGACACTGCCCAGTCTCCCAATATTTAAGATGTAAACCACACCTCTTGCTTTCCTTCCAAGTGGATAACCTCATGGGTTCTACATCATGTTTTATCTGCCATGACCTTGTCCACTCAGACTTTCTCTTCATGCTACATTGTATCATCCACATTACAATCCAAATTATGGATCACCCACAAACTTGGAAAAGTTATTTTTGCTCCAAAACATTGACACAGATTGTGACCAGCTGGGGTCGAAGCAATGAGCTTTGTAGTACCACACTGATCACATCCTGCTAACCTGTAACTTATTCATTTGCATTAAGGAATCTTTGATCCATGCAAAAATATTACTCCTTTACCCATGTACTGTAATCACTGCCTTTACAACCTCTCTGCAAAAACAAAAGCCAAGGACAGCATAACCTTGTTAAAGGAGCAGCACTGTCACAATAGTTTAACTTACTGATTCCCCCAAAACCTATCAACCAATCATCTCCAAGGCACAATTCATGAATCTGATGAATATACCCCATTTGTCTGAATGAGTGGTGCTCTAACAACACAAGAAGCTTGACATCATCCAAGACAAAAGCAGTCTGCTTGACTGGCACCGCATCCACAAACATTCACTCCCTTCACCAATGTTCAGCACATACTCCTTTGGAGTGAATTGGCTCCTTAGCATCACCTTCAAACTCATTAACCTCACATCTGGAAGATCAAGGGCAGCAGATACATGGGATACCACTACCTGCAAATTCCCATCCAAGCCACTCAGCATCCTGACTTGGGCGCCACGGTGGCACAGTGGTTAGCACTGCTGCCTCACAACGCCAGAGACCCGGGTTCAGTTCCCGCCTCAGGCGACTGACTGTGTGGAGTTTGCACATTCTCCCCGTGTCTGCGTGGGTTTCCTCCGGGTGCTCTGGTTTCCTCCCACCACCCAAAAATGTGCAGGTTAGGTGAATTGGCCATGATAAATTGCCTGTTGTGTTAAGTGAAGGGGTAAATGTAGGGGAATGGGTCTGGGTGGGTTGCGCTTCGGCGGGTCGGTGTGGACTTGTTGGGCCGAAGGGCCTGTTTTCACACTAAGTAATCTAATCTAATCAAATCAAATACATCATTATTCCTCAGTGGCATTGTATCTAAATCCTGGCACCCCTGCCCGAACAGCATTGTGGGTATACCTATTCCAAATGAACTGCAGCAGTTCCAGAAGGTAGCTCATCACCACTTTCTCAATAACATCTAGAAATGGGCAATAAATGCTGGCCAAGCTAGCAGTACCCACATTCAATGAGTGAATACTTTAAAAAACGTGAACCGCAGATGGGCTAAAAGTAGAGGTACTTATTAGAAGGGTTGACTGTATTTCAAATTACTCAGCTACAAGGAACAGATGGAATGTATCCAAGCATATGGGAGGAAAGGAGGAAATTATGTGGGCACAGCTCCTATTATACTTTTCTTAGATATAGGAGTAGAGCAAACAGAATGGGCACTGACAAATAGTTCCTCCTAGTTCAAGGCAGAGAATAAAGTAAAATCCAGCATCTACGTACAATTCAGATTAACCTTGGTATGGGAAAGCTTTTCAGCAAGATAATGTCACAGAATTAATTGTCACTGGGGCACATAGATTAATTAAGGAAATCCATGCTGGCTTTATTAAATGTATATGTTAAGTTAACAATCAAATTTTTTGATGAGGTAACAGACGCATGATGAGGGTAATGCTGTTTACATGGTATAAATGTAAAATCTGATTGAAGATTTGTAGCTCGGGTATCCGTTGTTGTGGTTCTGCTCGCCAAGCTGGAAGTTCTTGCTGCAAACGTTTCGTTCCCTGGCTAGGGAACATCATCAGTGCTGTTGGAGCCTCGTGTGAAGCGCTGCTTTGATGTTTCTTCCGGTATTTATATTGGTTTGTTCTTGCCGCTTCCGGGTGTCAGTTTCAGCTGCAGTGATTTGTATGTGGGGTCCAGGTCGATGTGTCTGTTGATGGATGTTCTTGCCGTTTCCGGGTGTCAGTTTCAGCTGTAGTGGTTTGTATATGGTGTCCAGGTCAATGTGTCTGTTGATGGAGTTTGGGGATGAATGCCATGCTTCTAGGAATTCTCTGGCTGTTCTCTGTCTGGCTTGTCCTATGATAGTGGTGTTTTCCCAGTCAAATTCATGTTGCTGGTTGTCTGAGTGTATGGCTACTAGAGATAGCTGGTCGTGTCGTTTTGTGGCTAGCTGATGTTCATGGATGCGGATTGTTAGCTGTCTTCCTGTTTGTCCTATATAGTGTTTTGTGCAGTCCTTGCATGGTATTTTGTAAACTACGTTAGTTTGGCTCATACTGGGTATTGGGTCCTTTGTTCTAGTGTTTGGTAGGTGTTGGTGTCTGCGAGTAGTTGTTGTGCTTTACTGATGTAGTCTGATTTATCTAGGATGACCGTCATTCTGCCTTTATCTGCCGGTAGTATGATTATGTTTTTGTCATTTTTCAGTGCTTTCAGTGCTTCCCTCTCCTTGGTGTTGAGGTTATGTGTTTGTCGTTTTCTTATCATCATGGGTACTACCGTTTGTCTCACTGTTTGTTGTGTCTCTTCTGTCAGTCCATTGTTCCTGAGTGTGCTTTCTAGTGACACTAGAACAAAGGACCCAATACCCAGCATGAGCCAAACTAACGTAGTTTACAAAATACCATGCAAGGACTGCACAAAACACTATATAGGACAAACAGGAAGACAGCTAACAATCTGCATCCATGAACATCAGCTAGCCACAAAACGACACGACCAGCTATCTCTAGTAGCCATACACTCAGACAACCAGCAACATGAATTTGACTGGGAAAACACCACTATCATAGGACAAGCCAGACAGAGAACAGCCAGAGAATTCCTAGAAGCATGGCATTCATCCCCAAACTCCATCAACAGACACATCGACCTGGACCCCACATACAAATCACTGCAGCTGAAACTGACACCCGGAAGCGGCAAGAACAAACCAATATAAATACCGGAAGAAACATCAAAGCAGCGCTTCACACGAGGCTCCAACAGCACTGATGATGTTCCCTAGCCAGGGAACGAAACGTTTGCAGCAAAAACTTCCAGCTCGGCGAGCAGAACCACAACAAGGTATAAATGTAAATCCAAAACAGGACTTAAATTCTAGAAAGTGCACTTGTCAGCCAAGTTAAAATCCATAGATTTAAAAAAAAGTATGGACACAATGTTGACAGCAACAGAAAACAGTTGAGGTGTTAACAAGTGTTTTTCAGACAAGATGAAGGTAAATAGTTAGATCTTCCAGGGTTCAGTACCAGGACCACTGCTTTTCTTCATTTAGAGTGACCCCAGGTTTGTGTCCTAAGCATATTTTCAAAATTTGTAAATGATATAAAATTTCCAGCACTCCGGACTTTGAGGAGGATGATGATAGGCTTCAACGAAACAAGTAGATTAGGTGGACACATGGCAAGTGAAATTCAGCATAAGGGAAGTGCAAAGTTGTGTTTTGGTACTAACAGAAAGGAGATTAGATACATAATAATAGGTACAATTCTAAAAAAGGGTTCTGGAACAGAGATACCAGAGGATATAATCATTGAAGGTAGCAATGTAGATTGAGAAGGAGATTAACAATGCAAGAGGGATACTAGACTTCATAAATAAATAAAGTCAGAGGGTACTGGAGAAACTCAGCAGGTCTGGCAGATCTCCGAGAAGCAGTTTAACGTCTCAAGTCCAACATGACTCTTTCATTACTCCAATGTTATCATAAACCTTTATAAAACACTGGTTTTGCTTCAACTGAAGTGTCATGTACATGGATGCACTTCAGGAAGGATGTGAATATTTTAAAGAAATGTTTTATAGAAGTTATTGCAGTGATGAGGGGTTGTAGCCACAGAGAGAAGTTGGGATTTCTCTGCTTGAAAAAAGATCAAAGAGCAGTTCAAAATCACAAGGGATTTAAAAGGAGAGAGAGAGAAAGACAGAAAGACAGAAAGAAAGACAGAAAGAAAGACAGAAAGAGAGACACGGTGTGTTACTGCCTTGCTAACTACACCAACATCACTTGAACAGATTAATAAACCTTTAAGATTGGTCAAACATAACCCATCATTTAGACATCTTGGTTGAGTCACCAATCAGCTCAGATTTATGGAAGCTTCTATGAGCTCAATTACAGTTTAACTTCTAAAGGAAGACAAAATAGATTTAAATTTGCCAAGTTGCTCTTTCTGTAAAAGGAGGGTGGGGGGAATCCATCTTGCCACCATGCAATTTTCTTGCAGGAGTGTTCTGTTAACTGAATTCTAGAGAATTGGTAGAGGTTCTATTTATTTCTTCTCTAGCTTCCTTAGAATTTTAATGTCAAGGATTGTGTTTCCATAGTTTGTTTCCATTAATGAAAATCTCCAACTGCTGTACACTCACTTGGGATGGTTCCACAATCTCCTTTTTATGGGCAGAAATGAAATTTTCATTTAATACCATACTTACTCACAAAAGTCAAGTTTCCAAGTCTAGATTTTTAGTCAGAAAGTAGTGGATTGATCTTTACACAAGAAAGATTTCTTGGAAAGGTTGAAATCTAAAAACTTTGCCCATCACCTCCATCAGAGTCTTTCCAGAGCCTGTTCTCACCATCTCTGTCTCCAAAACTAATATAAACAGTCACAAGTGTTTTTATTATTACATATTTACAAACAAAAAACTTCTGAAGATACATTAAATTTCTGTACTCCAAATTTATTAACTTTACCAAATTCAAAAAAGCCATATCTACAGATTTACCAGATATATAATTTAAACTCATGTTTTCCCGCAGGACAGAAAAATACTACTGTGCAGCACAACATGTACTGAACAGCTGTTAAAATCCACAAAAATCATTCCTCACTTCCAGAGCTTAACTATCTCCAAACTGCTTCTTGAATAGCACTCATCTGAAATAGCACTATCACACCTCACTGAAGAAATGTACTGCAAATCAAGCTTTGCTATTCCAACAATAAAAAGTTAAAAATATTAACAAAATATGCAAAGGCCTCAACTTGCCTGTGAATAAACCAGATTACTATAAAAGATAGGCACAGATTCATGTACTTAAGAACTACCATTTAATACAAATAAATAGATTTGAATGACAAGTAAACAACTCAACTGTTATAGTTGCTTATTATAACGAGTTAAAACTCTGACATTTTCTGAAACCACCTACACTCAAAAACATACATAGAAATACATGGTGTATTGGTTGGCGGAAGAAAAACAGAAACAGTTCAATAGCACTAGCCCTTAGTTTTCCTTATGTGTCCCAAATCTTTCAGTTCTGAGTTTTTTCCTTCAGGATCTCTCACCTCTTCACAAGAGCCACAGAGTGACTGGTTCACAAATGATTAAGTCTCTGACAATACTTGGTTAAAAGCAGCAACTTACATCAACTTGTCAGAGAAAGAAAACTGACCTTTTTTTTCCAAGATTAGATTCCCTACAGTATGGAAACAGGCCCTTCGGCTCACCAAGTCCACACCGAAGAGTAATCCACCCAGATCCATTCCCCTATTAATGCACCTATCACTATGGGCAATTTAGCGTGGCCAATTCAGCTCACCTGCACATCTTTGGACTGTGGGAGGAAACCAGAGCACCCGGAGGAAACCCATGCAGACATGGGTAGAATGTTGCCAGAGGTTGGAATTGAACCCGGGTCCCTGCTGTTGCGAGGCAGCAGTGCTAACCACTGAGTCACCACGTGCGTTGTTCAAGCTTTAGGAATTTTTTTTAAACCACAGAACGAAACAAACACCAGCTGCCTGCAGTGTTATTCACACCCAGGAGCCAGATAGCTTACCAGGCTGATGGTATTTGGCATCCACAACTGGTCAAAACTCCAAAACCAATAAGCAAATTTGTTGCAAACCAAATCTCGTTTTGTATACAGATTCCCCCAGAGCTGGGCCAACTAAAAACATCCTCACCCAGTGTTTGAACAAATTAGTATTGTAAACAACTTGCAACGGGTTAACTGGTTTAAAAAAAATTAAACCTTCCACAATCCTTGATTTTAAAACAGTCTTTTTCCTGATTTAGCCCACAATCCATTCTTATTTCATCCCAGGTCTCTACAATCCACAAACTAGGATTGCTCATGTCAAAGCCCATATACTACCTCCCTCAGTAAATATCTTCTCTCCTTTAAATCATCCTGTCACTCTTCTTTTTCTCCCCTCTCATGTTATTCCCAAAGGCCATGTTTAGAGAGATAGCCAATGGTTGAAAAACACTGGTTAGACCACAGGACATCACCGCATCACTATTTTGCAATCTAACTTCAGCAAAAACATCAAAGAAGTGTGACTGAACATCTCCCAAAAGAGAATACTAACCCCATCCACCCCACCCCCCCCCCAATCCCACCCCCTCTCAGAAGCTCCAAAAGCCCTCAGCAGTTTTTCCAGGCTAACTTCATCTACCTATCCTTCATGATGAATGTGGATGACATCTTTCAAGATTGCCGTTTTGCAAGACCTTTTCTGCAAAAATCACCAACGATGTAGGTTTATCCCATTGAACATAGACAACAGCACAATGATGCATCAACTCTCTTGATAGTTCATGGTCTTCACGAATACTGGTCTCTCCAACTTTGCTCACTATTTCATTAGCGAATATGTCAAAATTCATGGACCTGTAATCCATGTTACAGTACAGACAAATCTATTTGCAATTTTTGTTGTTTACATTGTATACTACTGGAATGTGGGAAGTCTGTCAAGATATTATGAAATTGTGTTCTTTTATCACAGTGTAAAATTCCTTCCATCAGCAAACTGGTACATTCTTTTTGAAATCTGTAACATCAAATTTTCTTGTGTACTTCAGGGCAAAGATTTAGACAGATCTGCAAGAATCTGAGACTCCATTCTGGCAATTTTCATATACATATTTTGCAACATCTTCCTCCAACTGCAACATCATGTCTGTAAAGAGAGCTTCATCCTATTTCTAATGTGCTTCTCCAATATATTAAATTCTCTAGCTGCTAAAAGAGAAAGATTAGGTTCACCATTTATGACAAATAATCTAGCATCCTTACCTCCTGTGGGTTACAGCAATGTGGTTGACTCTAACCCACCCTCTGAGTAGCCTTGGAAGCCATTCAAGCTGCATCAATCACGATAAGGTCTAAACAAAACAATGAAACCAAATGGACCACCTGGCGGCAACTTACACACTGCAATTAAGGACAAACCCAACTCTACTGATGGTAAATAGGGCTAAGGAAAATTCAAAAGGATTGTTTAAATACAAGAAGGACAAAAGGGTATCTATGGAGTGAATAGGGCCCCTCAAAGATCAGCAAAGCAGCCTATGAGCAGAACTGCAGCAGATGGAAGAGATACTAAATTTAGATTTAGATTACTTACAGTGTGGAAACAGGCCCTTCGGCCCAACAAGTCCACACCGACCCGCCGAAGCGCAACCCACCCATACCCCTACATTATCCCTTACCACTATGGGCAATTTAGAATGGCCAATTCACCTGACCTGCACATCTTTGGACTGTGGGAGGAAACCGGAGCACCCGGAGGAAACCCACGCAGACACGGGGAGAACATGCAAACTCCACACAGTCAGTCGCCTGAGTCGGGAATTGAACCCGGGTCTCCAGGCGCTGTGAGGCAGCAGTGCTAACCACTGTGCCACCGTGCCGCCCTAATGAATATTTTGCATCAGTGTTTACTGTGGAGAAGGATGTGGAAGATACAGAATATGGGGAAATAGATGGTGATGTCGTCCCATTCCCCCTTCAATCAAAGTAAAATGCTCAAGAGACACAGAGTAGCTTTACCTTCCTTTATTCCAAGCCCTGGAGAGAGAGGCACAGAGACACCGAGACAGAGACACTGAGACAGACAGACAGAGAGAGAGAGAGAGAGACAGACACAGACAGAGACAGAGAAGAACAAGGACACAGACAGAGACAATAGCAGACTCTTTATGAACTATATAGACTTTTGCAGGGAGGAACATCCAGATAAGGCAGCATACATATTGATTGGGTGACCGCTAAAAGCAATGAATGTCAATAGCAAAGACTAAGCCATCTGTTGTTACACAATGAGTCTTTTTAACCTTGTTAACTGGTCTCACATAATAGATTCTTTTCCCCTTGTTAACTGACTTTACATACTCAATGCTGCCTCATCTTGTTAAATGGCTTTACATAATAAATACTTATCCACCTTGGTAACCGATACCCATGCCTCCAGCAGCCCATTGTTAACTGCAAGTTCTTATCTGATCCGAGTCACACTCAGCTGAACCTTGTTTCACAAAACTCAAAACTTCACTCTTTCCCTGCCTTCTCATACCCTATACACATTCTCATTGACATCTTGAAAAATGTAAATATGACAGAGGATGTGTTGCAGGGTATCTTAAAAAGCATACAGAACTTTGTGGGAAGCTAGGGAAGTGATTGCTGAGATATTTGTATCATCGATAGTCACAGATGATGGAGGGTGGCTAACATGATGCCACGATTGACCAAAAGGTGCTAAGGAAAAGCCAAGAAACTATAGACCACTAAGCCTGACATTGGTGGTGAGTAAATTGTTAGAGGGAATCCTGAGGGACAGGATGTACACGTATTTGGAAAGGCAAGGACTGATTAAGGATAGTCAACATGGCTTTGTGCGTGGGAAGTCATGTCTCACTAACTTGATTGAGTCTTTTGAAGAAGCAATGAAGAGAATGGAGGAGGGCAGAGCAGTGGATATAATCCATATAGACTTCAGTAAGATGTTCGACAAGGTTCCCCACGGGAGACTCGTTAGCAAGGTTAGATCACATAGAATACAGGGACAATGAGCCGTTTGGATACAGAATTGACTCAAAGGTAGGAAACAAAGGGTGATGGTGGTGGAGGGTTGTTTTCAGACCGGAGGCCTGTGACCAGTGGAGAGCCACAAGGATAGGTGCTGGGTCCACTGCTTTTCATCATTTATTTAAATGATTTAGATGTGAGCATAAGAGCTATAGTTAGTAAGTTTGCAGATGACACCAGAATTGGAAGTGTAGTGGATAGCGAAGAAGGTTACCTCAGAGTAAAACGGGATCTTGATCAGCTGGGCCAATGGGCTGAGAAGTGGCAGATGGAGTTTAATTCAGATAAATGCGAGGTGCAGCATTTTGGAAAAGGAAATCAGGGCAGGACTTGTACACTTAATGGTAAGGCCCTGTGGAGTGTTGCTGAACAAAGAGACCTTGGATTGCAGGTTCATAGATCCTTGAAAGTAGAGTCGCAGGTAGATAGGATAGTAAAGATGATGTTTGGTAAGCTTTCCATTATTGGTCAGAGAATTGAGTATAGAGTTGGGAGGTCATGTTGCAGCTGTACAGGTCACTGATTAGGCCACTGCTGGAATACTGTGTGCAATTCTGGTCTCCTTCCTATTGGAAGGATATTGTGAAACTTGAAAGGGCTCAGAGAAGATTTCCAAGGATGTTGCCAGGATTCGAGGATTTGAGCTATAGGGAAAGGCTGAATAGACTGGGGCTGTTTACCCTGGAGCATCAGAGGCTGAGGGGTAACCTTATTAACCAGATTTATAAAAAGAGGGGCATGGATAGGGCAAATAGACAAGGCCTTTTCCACAGGGTGGGGAAGTCTAGAACAAGAGGGCATAGGGTTAGGGTGAGAAGGGAAAACATTTTAAAAAGGGACCTAAGGGGCAAGTTTTTCACACAAACAGTGGAATGAGCTGCCAGAGGAAGTGGTGGAGGCTGGTGCAATTACAGCTTTTAAAAGGCATCTGGATGGGTATATCAATAGGAAGGGTTTAGAGGGATATGGGCCAAATGCGGACAAATCTGACTAGATTAGGTTAGGAGATCCTGGCATGGACGAGTTTGACCGAAGGGTCTGTTCCCATGCTGTGCATCTCTATAATTCTCTAAGTCCTCCTTACCTGGTGGCTTGTACCAAAATTGGGTCAGCCCACAGTGTACTGAAAACTGACAAGAATTCTCTCTCATCTTGTCAACAATGCCCCAGGTCACTAACATCAGTATCTCAGGGGTCCTGCTATAGTGCAATATGGTCAAGAAGGAGCTGCCTTGGGAGTCTTCAACAGTGACTCCAAATCCTACGAAGTCTTATGACATCAGGTTTTTTGAAAAAAAAGCAAAAGGGGGAAAAGGAAACATTCTTATAATTAGTACACGTGGCATCACCACCACCATAACTCTTACCCCCAGCACTTTTCCAATATATTTATAACATTGTCAGGTAGATGCCAATGTGGAACATTGCCCAGCAACATCCTGTGCATGGAAAGCGGTCAATTCCCCAATTACCCTGCCAGTCTAATCTCCATCATTTTGCTCGTGATGGAAAGAGTCATTGATAGTGCAATCAAAAAGGGGGAATCTGCTCACTGGGGCTCAGTTCGACTTTCACCAGCTCCCAGCCTTACAGTTTTAGATCAAACATGGGTGAAACAGCTGAACTCCAGAGGTGAGATGAAATTGGCTGCCTTGATATCAAGGGAGAATTTGTCAGAGAGTGACATCAACGTGCCGGAGAAAAATTGGAGTCAATGAGAACCAGAGATACATCTCTCCCCATTTGGCTGAAGTCATACCGAGCACAAAAGGAAGATGGTTGAAAGTCAGTCATCTCAACACCAGGACATCAGTGCAGAAGTTCCCCTGTTGTATCCTAAGCCAAACCATGTTTAGCTTCATTAATGCTCTTTCCTCCATCATAAAAGATCAGAAGTGAGGATGATCGCTTGTATTTTGTGGCATTTGCAGCTCCAGATGCTGAAACAGCCCATATCTATTAGACAAGTTGCACAATGTCCAGGCTTGCACTGATGAGAAACAAGTAGCATTACTGTCACAGAATTCCCAGGCAATGACCACCAACACGAAATAATCTAACTACTTTTGGTGTTCAACAGAATGATCGTCGCTGAACTCTGACAAATAATTTCCTCGGGGCTACCAATGACAGAAACTGAACTGGACTAGCTAGATATATATGATGGCCTCAAGGACAGATCCACATAACACAAGTTGGGAGTGTAATGGAGTACTCTTCACTTGCTGGATGGGTGCAGCTCCAACAATACAAGAAGCTGGACACCATCAAGGATAAAACGGTCCTATAGACTAGTTTGCCATCTACCACCTTCAACATTTAATGCCCTCTCAGTGACAGCGGTGTATATCATCTACAATTGCACTGCAGCTTTGTCATAAAGGTTCATTTGACAGCACATTCCAAACTCATGATTACAATCACCTACGAGGACAAGGGAAGTAGATACATGGGAGCACTGCCACCAGCAAGTTCCCCTCCAAACCACTGCCAACTGTAGTTTGGCGCTTGACAGTCTGGTTCAGTAGCATGCAGAACATATATTTCCTCGAACCTCTGTGATGAAAGTTTGAAGAATTCCAAATGGATGGTGCACTTGTTGTAATCCCGTACACTTGACTGCCGGTACATTTGTTGAAAAATTGTGATGTGAATTTGGACCGCCGCAGTCTTCATTTTTCAATTACTTTTGATGACTGATTCATTGGTCCTGGCTATGAATGAATGTTCAAGCTTTAAACCACAGGGTGGTATGATGCACGCTTTTGTAGTTATAGTTGAAAAGCCAACACATATTGGCATCTACCTGACAATATTATAGATACACTGGAAAAGTGCTGGAGGTAAGAATTATGGTGGCGATGATGCCATGTGGAATCATCCTTCTGATTAGTACAAGCGGAAATATATGAACTGTTCCTTCACTGTCATTAGGTGACAATCTGCCTCCCTAAAACCATTGGGGGTGCAGTCACACACCAAAGCACTGCAGCGGTTCAAGAAAGCTTTGTTCCACCAACTCCTTCAGGGCAGCTTCAGATGGGCATTGCTGGCTGAGTCAGCAATGCCCACACACTCTTCAATTAATTAAAAATTACTTCCAGGACATTAAGTTTGAACTGGATTGTGTATTTCCATTCTTTCTTGATATCATGCAAATACTAATTCTTTGCATGCAAAAAGCCCTGACACAAGTCGGAAAAAACTACTGCACTGCAACAATGGCTTCCCAAGCGGAACTGTACAAGATTTGTTTACTGCTCAAACCAATTAGCTTTGGCTTTTCAACTATAACTACAAAAGCATGCATCAGTACCAGCCTGCGGTTTAAAGCTTGAACATTCATCCGTAGGTCAGGACCATGAATCAATCATCAAAAGTAATTGAAAAATGAAGGCTGCAGTAGTCCAAATGTATGGGATTACAATAAGTGTGCCATCCATTTGAAATTCTTCAAACTTTCAGAACAGCGGTTCGAGTGAATATATGCTCTGCATGCTACTGAACCATGCTCTCAAGTGCCAAACGAGAATTGGCAGAAACTCAGGAAAAGAGTATATGTAAAAGGATACATGCCTGAAAATGATTCTCTTTGCAACAGCCTTCAGTTATATTCAAAAAACACAAAAAAGGGTCAAGGGCATATTAACTCTAAATAATTGTGCTACCTATTTTGGCAAATTACAAATTATGGCATCCAACATAATCCACGCACTCTAACTGGCTTTCAGGTTGCACTGTATAGTAAATTAACAATCATAATTTAGTTCAGATTTGTGTGTCACTTACCAAAATGATCCACAGATTTAGGTTTGTAAACAAATTTGAGGCGCATTCAGCAAGCAGTACATACGTTATTGTGAGTTAGAAAGATTTTACTTAAACCCAATAGCAATGTTGAAGATTTCCAAAATATTTTGAAATGATGGATTTCAATTTCTCGCTCTCCCACACATAGGCACAATTAAATATGATCTGCCTTGGCCAATCCCATTAAGCATCCCAATCTCAAATATTGTTGCCAATTGAAGTTACAATCCAAGTAAAATCCAGGGGAGAATTTTATTTTCCTTGAATATCTTGGCCCCACCCCAAATTATTTTCAATTCTTTTTCTGCAAATAGATGTGAAGGAATATTTTGCATGAAATAGCAGATTAAGGGGCAGAGCTGCAGACATTGCAGAACTGATGATTAGTTGCAGGGATGGAAAGGAAATTGAGACCTAGAATGGGAGAGGAATGGAAACAGATTGTTAAAAGTTTCACATCTCCCCTAAAAACATTACCTCAGCATCAGTAATGACTCCTATAAACACACAATCACTAATACCTTACCTTAAATAATGTGTTTCTAAAACAAAACAAAATCATTGTGTAATAGTGGTGCTTTTTATACCTTTTGCTACTGTAACCCATTTTAACAATTCACACAGCACAACAGAGTGAAAACATGGACTGAGGTTGGCAGAAAGAGAAAGCAAGAGAGACAGACAGAGAGAGAAAGAGGGAGAGATGAGTGAAAGTTCTTCAACAGAGCAGAGACAGAAAACAAACAACTAAGACACTTTCCCTTTTTTTGGGTCCTTTCAATATTGGAAAACCAGGGCAACATGCAAACAAAACGTCCTACTCATTTCAAGGGGCCTTTCAGCTGCTACCAGGATATAAATTTCTGATTTCCACTCCAATAGTGGCCATTGTTACCTCAGAGCTTGCATCTCCAATTGCTCAAGCCATAACACCAGCAAAGGTTGTGACTTACCATTTGGCAACCCATGATATTGGAACAATATTGTCTCTGTGTAATCCACAATATTTTTCATGGACCTCCCCAATCTTTCAGCATTTTGATTGAAAATATTTCAGTGATTTACTTTGTCAGATGCTTTATCTAATCCTACTCTCCATTTTGCACCTCCTCTGCAAATTTAACATTTTACTCAGCATTTCACTATGCCATACCATTTGCTTTTACATTAAACTACATTTACATTGCATTAACTACCCAAAGAATTTACTGAAGATACAGGAATAGAAGTTACAAAAAAAAAATTACTTGCACAAACTGCAAACACAGGCCCCACCAATTAACTTTTGTTTTCTTTTGGGGATATTAATGATGAGGAATTGAATTATTCCTATTGCAGGCATGGTATCAGTATCTAGAATTGCCAAGTCGCATATGGCACAACCAAATGTACTGAATTTGTCCAAAACTGCCATCATGTGCCCTCTCTCAGTATGGATGCTAGTCATTGTTCAATTAAGGGCAATATTTATGCACATCTGTTCCTATCAGGAATAGGAGCGAATGCCCAAATTATTTCCATGTCACAAACAAATCTTTGTTCCAGGTCTCGGGTGAAAAATCTGATTCTATCCCAGGGCTGTAACCAGTTCCCAGAACTTCTCTGCTTTTGCAAGCCTTGCCAAATATAATCAAAATTATTTTGGTGAACACAAAAATAACTGACTTCAGTACATGGCTTCAGAATTATTCTGATTTAACCACAAAGTCAGTCATACAGCAAGGAAACAGACCAGTCGGTCCAACTTGTCTACGTCAACCGGTCTTCCTAAATACATTTGCCTGCGTTTGGTCCATATCCCTCTTCAACTTTTGTACTCATGGAAATGTTGATTAAATATCACAACTGTAGATGCATCTACCACTTCCTTGGGCAGTTCATTCCACCATCCTCTGTGTCTACAAGGTCACCCAATCATCCTCCTATGATCAAGTGAAAAAGGTCCCAGCCTATCCAACCTCTCCTTGTAACTCAAACCCATTAATCCCAGTAACACCTTTGTAAATCATTTCTGCACACTTTTCAATTTAATAATAATTTTTCCGATAGGAGGATGACCAGAAGCAATTGATTGAGCAAGAAATGAAGACGGAAAGGCTTCAAATGAAACATTGAAGAGTATGGTGCTGGAAGAGAATAGCCAATCAGGAAGCATTTGAGGAGCAGGAGAGTCGACGTTTCGAGCACAAGCTCTTCGTCAGGAATGAGGGGCGACCCAAGGGGGCGAGTAGTGGGGAATGAGACAGGGAGATGAAGTAGGGGGTAAAGGCGATATATTGGAGCAGAGGGTGAAACAGATAGGTGGGAAGGAAGTCGGACAGGTAAGACAGGTCAAGAGGGTGGTGCCAAGTTGGAAGGTTGGATCTGGGATAAGATGGGGAGAGGGAAAATAAGGAAATTGGTAAAACCACATTGGTCCCATGGGGTTGGAGGTTCCTGAGATGGATGATGAGGTGTCCTTCCTCCAGGCATCAGTTGGTAAGGGTTTGGCATAGAAGGAGGGGGCCCAGGAGCTGCATGTCCTTGGTGGAGTGGGAGAGGGAATTGAAGCGTTGGCCACAGGGTGGTGGGGTTGTTTCATGCATGTGTCTTGGAGATATTCTCCGAAACGTTCCACAAGTAGGCATCCTGTCTCCTCAATGTACAGGAGACCACATTGGGAGCTACGGATACAGTAGATGACGCGTGTGGAAGTACAGGTAAATCTCTGATGAATGTGGATGGCTACTTTGGTGCCTTGGATGGAGGTGGGGAGTGGATGGGCACAAGTTTTGCAATTCTTGTGTGGCAGGGGAAGGTGCTGGGAGAGGAGGGTGGACCTGAAAAGGGAATCGTGGAGGGAATTGTCTTTACGGAACACAAATAGGGGTTGGGAAGGAGATATGTCCCTGGTGGTGGGGTCCATTTGTAAGTGGCAGAAATGGTGCAGGATATTGCGATGTATCTGGAGGTTGTCAGGGTGGGGGCGGATTTCTGTCCTTGTTGCAATTGAAGGGCTGGGGTTCGAGGGTGAAGGTGCAGGAAGTGGAAGGGATGCACTGGAGGGCATCACCAACGACATGGGAGGGGAAATTGCAGTCTTTGAAGGAGGGGCCATCTGGTGTGTTCTGTGGTGGAATGGGTCCTCCTGGGAGCAGATGTGGCAGAGAAATTGGGAATAAGGGATAGCATTTTTACAGGACACAGGGTGGGAGGACGTGTAGCCCAGTTAGTAGTAGATGTCGGTGTTGAGTCAGTCACCTTTAATGGAGATGGAGGGGTCTAGAAAGGGAAGGGAGTTGTCTGCGATGGCCCCAGTGAATTTAAGGTCAGAGTGGAACTAGTTAGTGAAGTTGATGAACCAATCAACCTCCACATACCCGACGAAGAGACAAGCATAGGTGGGGCCCATGGTTACCCCTTTGGTCTGGACGAAGTGGGAGGATTCAAAGAAGAAATTGAGGGTGAGGACCAGTTCAGCCAAACAAATGAGTATCAGTGGAAGGGTAGCGACTGGTGGGGGCGATGGGAGAGGAAGAAACGGAGGGTGAAAAACAACACTATTCAAAAATAAAGCATACCTCTTTAAGATGATTATTTTCTTTCTCTTTCTGGTCCAGCAGAACTTCCAGATGACTAACTTGAGATTCTGCCTCAGATATTCTTCGACTTCTTTCATGTTCTTCCTCCATAGATTTGGATGGCAATCCTTTACTCTGCAGCATTTCTAGTAGCTTCTTAATTGATTCATCCCTTGCATTTAAAGTCTGTTTCTGTGTTTCAATCCTTAGCTCCATTTCTTCTAAAGTCTTCCTCAGAAGAAAAAGCTCTTTTGCTTGTCGCTCATGTTCTGCCTGTAACCTACGGAAGTTCTCCTCAGTGAGCTCAATGGTATAATGCTCAGCACCTCGGTTAACATTCTCCTGCTGAAGAAGATGATTAAGATCTCGCTGGGTTCGAAGTTCATCTTGCAATGCTTGGATGGTCAACTGCAGGTGCTGTAGAAGCAAAGAAAAGAGATTGCTCAAAACACATGCAAATAATTAATTATTAAAACGTTGAATGGATTGAGCTACAAAATAAAATTTAATAATAATCAGTTTTGATCTATTTCAAGACTATTTGTATTTCTACTCCAAAATCACTAATAGCACTTTTGTACCACAAGAGGATTCTGAAAGTTTTGAACGCTTGAATAATTCTTACCAGTCGGAGCTGAAATTATACATCACCTCCAGCCTCTACTCCACAATCTTAACATGAAAAGCAATTTGTCTGGAGAATAGACAGATGCTCAAACAATACATCAGGGGGATACAGTTTATATCAATTAACTTGAAAGCATCTAAACATTAAAATCTTGATCCATACCTGCACTTGCCAAGTTATCAAAGTCTTACAGTTAAAATGGATTCAGTTTTAACATTGACTGGTGTTAAATGGTAAGTTTCACATGTTAAATGTCATAAATAATGTTTCTTATTTTAAATGGCAAGGGTAGTTACGATTCTTATACTCAGAACGTAATTTGGTTCCAAATGTAAATTTATCTTCTTTGAAGGCTACATGCTATTTAAACCTTCTAGCCCAACAGGCAAAACAAGTGTATTCTCTATTCAAGTTAACTTTTTTCCCATAATTATCAGCAGGACAACTTAATCCACCCATGGAAGCTATAATTTACAAGGGTCTAATGGACTGAAGTCAATTCTCCCTTTTTCCAACAGAAACTGATCACCTCTAATTGCTGTATTATTCAGTAGTCAAGTTTAGTAGGTTTATTTTAAAATAAATATCAGACCTATTGAACAAGCAAAAGACAGCTACGGGATTTGCAAACTTGTTAGGAATACAACCATTGAAAAATTGTCAAGCTCACAAAATCCTCATATTTTACACAAATCAAAATGATTTCCAACCCTTGACACCAAACAATATAGAATTTAAACCATCAAATAAAAGCAAGTATTGCATGTGCTGGAGACGTGAAATAAAAACAAAACTGAAGAAAATCAGCAGCTCTGACACCATCTATGGAAAGATAAACAGAGCTAATACCGGAGTCTAGTATATGATGCTTCAGTGCCGAGGAGTCATCTTGGATTTGAAATATTAACTGTTACTCTCCCACAGATGCTGCCAGACCTACTCAGTTTCTCAAGTACTTCACCCTTATTTCAGAACCTAAATCCAGCAGATGGCTGGATCAAATGTGAATGTGTTAATTATTGTTTTAAACTAACTAGAAAATCCTGCATAGTTAAGTCATTGTGCTATAAGATCAAATATGTACACTTAAAAACATAGAATTCTCACAGCGGAATTGAAATACTGTAACCCCTTGTACCATATTTGACAGCATTTGCACGTTATTTGCCAAGCCACAAAAAAAATTTATCAAACGAAGAATCCAGCTTTTGTTCAATTCTGCAAATTTATTAAGATTTTCAATAAGAGTCTCGAGATTAAAATATTTTTTCTGACGTATCAGGGCATACAGTTTTTAATAAAGAATGCAAAATTCCACTGCTTATCAAATGTGGTATTTTCGTGGGATACAGAAAAGGGTGCAATGTTAGATTACACCTAAAATTTCAAATTCTGAATTTAGTGAACATAGGACTTATCAGCACATTAGTTCCTCTGAACCAATTAGATGTTAAACAAATTTCACAATTAGATGTTAATAAATTTCTTGCACTGTTTTATAAGTGAAAAATCTGTTATATAGTGTAGACAATTATTAAAAGGCGTAATCCAATAATCTCACCAATAAAACTTCAACATTTAATATTGTATAAAATAAAACACACATTAATCACACGTCACCAGAACAAGAAAAAAAACCGCATTATTTATGTTCTGCAAACTAAGCTGTTGCAAACATAACACAAACCTTTGATCTCCTTGCATCCAAAGGCTGAACAGCATGGCAAAATAAAAAAAGAATGTAGCAAAATCAACAAATGAATACAGAGAATGCAAGCAGGAATACAGCACGCCAATACCATGAATGCTAAAACAGCTCAGCAAAAGATTATCAGCAAACAATTGATTATAAGCAGAATTCAAACTTAAGCTTTGCTAATGGATCAATCAAAACAGTGGACCCTCAGGCTCAGTAATTTCAGGCTTGTGTTAGATCACTGAAATGATGAAATTTTCGGTCTCATTCTGTTCTTTCAATGGCTAGTTGGATAATCATTTGAGATTTTAAATAAAAATAAGCATACAATTTCGAAGCAAAGTTTCTGAATAAAAGTGGGAGAAAATAATTTTCTCAAACACTAACCAGCAAATTGTAAACTAAACAGATTAAGTGGGTAACACAGTGTTGCAGTGCACATTTTGATCTAGACTCTTCATTAAACAAGTTTCAATCCTGATTAGGTTTCCAAAGGGGAGAATAAAAGAATGGAGATTAAATACCGCGAGTCTCATTTATGCAACATTTATTAAAACATGGCCATAGGCAGTGTGAAAGAAATTCAACATGAGATTGACCAATAACCCTTTAAGCAAAGCATGATAACAATTAAATTATGATGGAAGAAAAATACAAATTACAAAAAAAAGTAGTCTAATTAAAAGAGTTAGCATGATTTCTGAGTCACCAGTTGCATGCTCTAAGAGAACCAAAGTCTCTAATAAAATAAAAATTCAACCACTGTATATTCATTTTGCTCGCCAAAACGCTCACTGAAAAGTTATTTCACAATTCAGTCATAAAATATCCCATGCTGAAAACACAGAATTTGGGAAACGCACCAGTTAATAAATATCAATTTGACAGTTGAGGGAACGTAAAAGGTATACCCCAATGATCCAACACATTAATCATTAGGTTTCAATCCAAAGAAAGATAACAACAATGAAAACATTAGTATAGAGAAACAGTCCCCCTTCAAGGTTACATAGACACAATCAGCTGAGGTTTGCAGGCAACACGCAAACAAAATTTTTGTTTTTGTCATTTTGAAATTTGATTTGAATCCTTTACAAACTGTGCCTTACAATAAAGCCAAGACAAATACATGAATACAGAAAAGCAAAAGGCAATGCACATGTTGAAATGCTAACAAAACACAATGAGGAGTAAATAACTTGTACACTTTTATTAGATGCGATTCTACAGAGAGATGGATGTTGAGGGCAATTTTGTTTAATTTTGCAGATGATAAAATTGAATGGAGAGGTTAGTGCTGAGCAACTTCAGAGGGATATTGAGAAGTTAGCCAAATGGACAGACATCTAGTAGATGAATTTCAATGCAGAGAAGTGTGAGTGAATGAGAGTAAAGCAAACAGGCAACACAAGCTTAATGGTGCAACTTTGAGGGAAGTACAGGAGCACAGGGACTTCATGAATCTCTGAAGGTTGTCAAACAAGGTGAAGCAATCTTTCAGGTGGCTTATAGGATCCTTGGGTTTATAAATAGAGGCATAGCGTACAAAAAAAGTGAGAAAGTGATGCTATACTTCTACAAATTATTGGTCAGACCACATTTGGAGTTGTGTGTTCAATTCTGAGTACCTCATTTAAGGAAAAAAGCTCTGGAGACAGTTCAAAGATGATTCACTAGAATGATACAAAGAAAGAGGGATTTTAGATACAACAAAAGATAAGAGAAATTGGGTTTATTTCCCTCAGACCAGAGAAGATTAGGAGATAACCTTGCTAGATTTTCAAAATTATGAACAATTCTGATAGACTTGGTTCCCTTGTTGGTAGGTCAGTAAGGAGGGGGCCACAATATCCAGACCAGCCAGCAAGAGAGCTAGGATGGAGATTAGAAGAACTTCTTTACTCAGAGTGATTAGGATTTGGAATGTACTGCCAGGGAGAGTGGAGGCAGATTCTCAACAAGGTTTCAAAAGAGAGATGGAGGTCTATTTGAAAGTGCTGAATTTAAGAGGACTATGGAGTTAGGGCTGGAGAATGGGTAGCTCTTTCAGGAACCATTGCAGATGTGATGAGTCGAATGGCCTCCTTCTATATTATAAAGTTTCAATTACAAAATGACATTTACATAGTACAGCTGAAAATTAAAACCAGGAACTTCCATACTCTGACAAATGTTGAAATTTATATTTCACTAATTCATACTGTATGCAAGACCAAATGTTCACAAGATAAATGCTCTATTATAAAACATGGTGATGGAACAAGAGGGGAAAGTTAAGTTCCTTCACCTCAAAATTGGAAAAAAACAGCATAAGACTTATCAAGTTCTGGCCACTTTGAGTTAATCAACATATTT
The DNA here is from genome assembly GCF_020745735.1 of Hemiscyllium ocellatum. Classification (NCBI taxonomy): domain Eukaryota; kingdom Metazoa; phylum Chordata; class Chondrichthyes; order Orectolobiformes; family Hemiscylliidae; genus Hemiscyllium; species Hemiscyllium ocellatum. The sequence continues at coordinate 34,235,586 of NC_083414.1, forward strand.
ATTGGACATCCAGCTGGATTTCTATTCAACAAAACAAATATGTTGAATAAAAATCCACTAGTTAGAATAGATTTCATAGCCATTCCAATACACACGGTAAGAATACCATACACGCATCCCGACTTATAGGCAGCTTATGCAGGCATTACTATTTGATTAAATATTGCATATGTTCCAATAGTGAGAGGGTGGAAAAATTCCATCAGGGATCAAAATTCCAACTGGAAATATTTTGCAAACTAATTAATGGAAATTTACAAATTGTTCAATGGCAAAGACATGTAGCTTGTGCAGTTGTCAATTTGCATCACTGGACCATTTGAGATTGCTGGATAAAGGTTTTCCATGATCTGATGGGTCATTTCAATAAACTGAATTGTCAATGTGAAGTTTTTGGAATAATGTTTTTTCAAATCAACAGATAATTGTGTCTATCCTCTGTCATTTACATTAGCACCTTAAAATCATACATATCTCCACATTGTTTGCTCCAGTTTGCCCCATTTATGAAACAGTTTTTACTGAAGGGAAATAAAGACTAGAAAGGTTGAATTGACTTGCAAAGATCAACTCTGTCCATGAGGGTATACAGGACTGTCCTTGGGAGGAGCTAACCCATAGTTAGCGAGTTCACTACTTCTATGTATCAGCTGAACCTACCGAGATACTACATAAAGTGTAATAAAGCTTTAATCACATAGTCTTACTTCTGCTGAAGGCATCGTGTGGTTATCCACCCTCATGAGCTTAACACTTCTCAATAAGAGGGACCTGTGGCACCAAATCTATCCAAGATACTGCAGATGGTTTTGACACATAGCAAAATTTACAAAATACACACAAAATATGGATTTACTTTTAAATTCACGTGCAGTACTTACACAACAGACAAAGAAGCGTTTCAGGCTGTTGTGCCTCTCCAGGCACTTGAAAGAACATTTTCAGTTTGTTCCGTTCTTCCCATATAATCTGGCACATTGTCTTGACAATTTGTTGTCCACTGCTTTCCTGTTATGTCCAAAACCCCCTAGATTTTGTTACATGTGGCAAATTAAAATGTCCACAACAATTCTTAATAGTTATCATCCAGTTGTGTTAATAACTCTAAAATTTTGAACACTAAAACGTTTACAAAACGGAGTTGTCCATCCGGGCATTCTGTACAAAGCACTATAAAATAGCAGAGGATAATTAGACAATTGCCTTTTATACAGATGGCTCTTCCTAGAGATTCTTCCTCATGCACGAGTTGGTGAATCTTCCAGTCTCATTTCAAATGGTCACAAAATTGATATTGTCAATTCATGCACCAGCTTGGAGGGAAAAAATTCTCTCAGCTTCTGGGTGCTCCCCCTCTCCCCAATCCTAACAGATTAGAATACTCTAGCACAGACAAAATCATTTTGAAATCCTTACCCTCTCAAAGCCAATCGCCATTACAAGTTCTATTTTGGAATTAAAGGACAATTTGACTGTTTACAACCTAACATGCTCAACACATTCCTGGGACTTTGCAGACTAACAGTTGCACCACAGTAAATACAGATGCTGTTGCTATTGCCATTGTTTCCAAGTGTGAACACATATCACCCTCTTCCTGGCAAAACAGTCTCTTGAATCTTCAACAACCTAATTACCCAGTCCTGTAGTCAGACAGACTTCAGATCGGAGAGATGCAAGGCCCCAACCTTCTTTAACTACTTCATCAATAGCCTTCCCTTCATATAGATTCAGGGATAGGCATGTTCACTGACGACTGTACAATGTTCAGCAACATTCTCAGCTCCTCAAATACTAAAGCAGTCCAGAGCCCGAAGATATATACAATATTAAAGAAAGATCGGAAGAATAATTAGAATAGAATGCCGACAGAATTAGAATCCCTACTGTGTGGAAACAGGCCCTTTGGTGAGTCGGTGTGGACTTATTGGGCTGAAGAGTATCCCACCCAAACCCATTCCCCATTACACTACATTTACCCCTCACTAATGCATCTAACATACACATCCCTGAACACTATGGGCAATTTAGCATGTCCAATTCACCTAACTTGAACAATCTTTGGATTGTGGGAGGAAACTGGAGGAAACCCACGCAGACATAGGGAGAACGTCTGTGTGGAGTTTGCACCGTTGCCTGAGGCTGGAATCGAATGTGGGTCCCTGGTGCTAACCACTGAGCCACTGTGCCACCTGACAAGTAATATCTCCTGTCATAGGTGACAAAAATGACCATCTCAAAACAAAATTAATAATCTTTCCTAGACACCGAGTGGTATAGCCACTGCCGAATTCCCTATGTCATTCTGTATATCACCAATGACCAGAAAGTGAACTGGAACAGTCATAAACATTGTGGAGAGGAATTTACCTTTCAAATGGCCATCACAAGGCATGCCAGGAATGTGATAAATCACTCCCTGCTTGCTTAGATGAGTGAAGATTCAAAAACGTGCAAGCAGCTTGGCACAATTCAGGTCAAAGTAGCCCACTCGATTGGCACTACATCCACAGCCTTCAATAAACTCTCCCTCCATCACCACCATACAGTGACAACAGTCTACGACTACGTACAATTTGCACTGCAGCAACTTTTTCTGTTTTCTCAGACAGCATCTTCCAAACAGGTGACCTCTAGCACCTAGATGGATACGGTCAGAAGATGCATGGGAGCACTGCTGCCTGCAAATTCCCCTCCAGATCACACGCCATCTTGACTTAGAAATGTATTTTCAGTCCTTCACTGGAGCAAAATCCTGGAGCTTCCTCTCTAACAATAGTTTGGGCATCCCTACACCACATGACTTGTCGCACTTCAAGATGGCAGCTCACCACCTCAAAGTACCATTACAGATGGACAATAAATACTACCTCACTCTGCAACACCCATATTGCACAAAAGGACCTTCCTTCATTTTACTTCAAATTGAAAGCACAGCCCCAAAACAATCTTATAATCCTCATAACTATAGCAGTGCAAAAGGGAGCTATAAATTATATGGCTGTGCATTTTGCACATGCGCACTAAGAACCAATTCAGTAGTGTCAGCAGTTGCAACCAAATTAAGTTCAGCTTACATTTACTACCTTTCTGAAATTATTCCAATATCAGAACATACAATAGTCAAATTAACTTGAAAGTCAAAGTACTGTATTACAGGGTTTGCCAAATATTGAAAATTAAGCTACGTGGTATTAATCACAAGGGACATCAACGATGAAAAGTCAAAAAGCTGCTACTTTCCGATGTATGTTGCCAAGTTCCACAATGTAGTATTTTCCGGAACAGATAACTTTTAAAAATAAACAATATTTTCAGTCCCTCCATCGCTCAGTACTAATTCATACATTACTAGCATTCAGCCAAGGAGAATGCATACAATTTTTTTTTGGAAACGTGATTTGACACAAATATTTCTGCATAAGCTTCCAGTTCCTTGTCATATTAATCAAACTTAGAACAATACTTCACAGAATATTCACCATCTGGCATTTAACCTTCCTTTTCTCATTAGCCAAATAATCAATTATTCATATTTTGAAATGAGATCAGTAGTAACAAGACATGACTAAATTTAGGTGTTATGAAAGCAAACAATTAAAATCTGCTAGCAATTATCATAATAATACTTCCTCTCAACATTATATGAACTTAACACCCACATTGTAAGTTACCGCACCATGGCACAAGGAACTCGTTTTCAATCGAGAGAAATGTACTTAATATTGTGAGGGAACTGCATATTTTTCCCTTTTGGACTGCAAAAAGTTCGAAGTCTTTTCTTTTATGCAATTAAGTGGAATGGTGAAGTGGACATTTCAGCTACACAAAATGCATTTTACTGTTTGGACCAGTGAGGCGGAGACAGCAGGATGAAGAATCTTGAGTTAAGGAAAAGCTGCCTAAATGACAGCCTTCAGTTTGGTGCAGTAGCATTTGGTGATGCACTCAGATCAGTCAAGAGACGTGCAATCAAGAAGCAGCTCTCAATCTCAGAGTCAAAAAGGCAAGAAACTACAGACTTGAAAAAAATAATTCTAAGTAAAGTACTAGGTCTTCTGAATCAGCTACTGAATCAAAGATTGACCATTGGTCTGTTGGCAATATTATGTCACCTTTGCTAAAATATAAAAAAAAACTCTCCACCTTGTGATCTGGACTTTGCAGTCAGACAGCATAAGATCAATTTGAATTCAAGGGCAACTCAGGATCTACCCCAGAGAAATTAAACATTATTTTTAATGTTATATAAATATAAACCAAGTATTTATAATTATTCATTTTGTCTTGTCTCACCAAGTCTCAATGCAACATCTGCAACTGCATACTACCTACCACTGCATTGAAGTCTGAGCTTTACTTTGAAACTATTGGTCTGTGATGACACTTCTCCTTTAACAAGGTAATGTTGTCCTTAGGTTTCATTCCACAGAAAGTTCGTAAAGGACAGAGGTCAGAAAAGTCTAAGTTTGAAGGATTTTATGGCCAGTTTGATTTTATAAAACAGATACTGTCTCAGGCAAAAGGATTTCAAAGTTTAAAACAAAACTTGATGAATGAAAGGGAGTGGTCGGTTCTCCCAACACAGCTTTTCTCTGGTTTGTTTGGTTTTTGGCAGTCTGGCTATTCACTGAAAGCAGTCAGTCGGGTTGTGAAGCTGCCGGACCCAAGAGAAGCAGGTCCGTGCTGACTCTCTCTCTCTCAGACTTCTCTCCTGTAAGAACTTGTGTTTTATTTTACCTTTAGTGCCAAGGGGTGTTTATGGGGATTGTTGCCGGTATTTGGAACAGCATCATTAAGTTGGGTTATCTGTTGGGTTTTTGGATAGGTTAAGTCACTCTATATTCTGTTTTGTGTTTCATTCAGTAATCTTGTAAATAAATTCTATTTTGCTTAAAACTAAGAGGTCAGGCCAACTGCATCACTCCTGGAATATCCACATTACACCAGCTTAAAAAACAATGAGCAAAGTTAGAGTCTGGGTTACTTGAAATGTTTTGAGGGGGTCCGAGCTGGTCCATAGCAGGTCATATACCATCTACTGAACAAGGTACCTGAAAGACTGGTCCAATGGTTGGACCCGATTATCTTCATTTTGCGAATGCTTTCTCACAGATGTGGAGCCGAAGTAAGCTGTCACTTTAAAAATACAGAAGAATAGAAGTGGGTATTTTTCCTCCATGTACAAGTCACCAATAATGATTAGCCTTTGGTCTGACTTTCAGCTCAAAATCATTTTGCATTCTAATTATCTCCACCTCAACTTCAGTGGGCTTTCTATAAACCAATTAACAAACCATATCAGCACAGTCCTTCCCAATCCATGTGTTCCAATTTGTTTTCCTCCTGTATAGGATCTTATTACAGCAGGGCAAGAGATACAGGGGTACGTGAGGAAGAACCTCTTTCAAAATACAGCAAGTGACAATAATGTAGAATTTCCTGCACACAAGGGTACTGGAAGAGGTGATGAATGATTTCAAAAGGGAATCAGATGTGAACTTGCAAGACTGCAGGTACAAAGCAGGTGAAAGGGACTGATGGATTGTTCTGCTGAGAGCCATCAGATTCGATGGGCTGAATAGCCCAACTCTGTGTCATTATGATAATGGTTTTTACTGCGATGCAATTAGAATACAAGATAAAAGAAATTTTTGTACAACTGTACAGGGCCTTGACATGTACCACAATTGACTACCTCCAAGTAGATTTGATCTCTATATTTAGGAGTGCACATCCCATGGACTTGATAAGGCATAGGTTTATTATATTAGCTCTTGGGTGACAGAGGGTGGTATTATGAAAATTTAGAAAAATTGGACATAAACGCTCTTGTTTACAAGAACGAGGAATGATCTCTCTGATGACAAGATTTTGAAGGTGCTTGACAGGCTAGATTTAAAAATAAAAAGGAACTGCCTTTAGCAGTAGAATCTAAAATACCAGGGCTGAGTTTCAAGGTCATTTAGGTCTGAGATTAGGAGAAACATCTTCACAAGTTCATCAATCGTTGGATTTCTCTATCCGAGAGATTGTGGCAAGGTCCTTCAACAAGAGACCAGTAAAATGGCAGGTATCAGCAACTTAATGCATAATCTGCACAAGGTAAGTTAAAAACTGAACTAAAATGTTATAATTTTTAAGCAAAACAAACAAGAGCTGCAATCATTTTCTTCTCTACCTTAAAGTAGAAAATACTCAAAGGCACATTGAAGCAATCAAGCTTGAAGCTGACTGATTTACATGCAAGTCAGTCAGTCAGTCACAGCAAAGCAAAGACCAGCAGCATTGTACACAACTAGCTAAAAGAAATGTTCCAACATAACACAAGGTGCCAAGTCTAAAAATGTCCATTCAAAACAGTGTTATCACAAACAAAATATTACAGAAAACTGGAGGCACATGTGGAAAGATGCAAAATGTGGCAAGTAAAAATGTTTAGGATATCCAAGGAGTAGTTATCATCTGTATATTAAGGTTCTCTCTCACTGTTAGTGGATTAATCATGCTGCCTTTCAAGAGATAAGGTGTGACCAGCGGCCTCTTGATAAATCTGTTGAGTTATATGCTCATGGCAATTGGCTGCAGCAGAAAATGTTTGGATAAGTTTCTTCTATCCACATCTTTGATATTTCAAGTCAGTGTAGCCAAACAAGTTTGACCTGAAGAGTTTCTGATGAAAAGTATTAGCTACGCTAACTGCTAATAATTAATAACTAATGACTATCTGCAATTACTATTGTATTCCTAAAAGAAACTATTCCAAGTTGCCTCAGAAAATCAGAATCTAAGAAGCCAAAATGAATTGTTGGTCAAATTTCAGCCTTCATTTTAGATTTTTTTTAAGGAACAAAGCAGGAATAATTTATAAGTCAGAAGAAAAAAGTCAATTTAAAATCAAGTGTGGGTATAAATGCTTCTACTCAAAGCATAAGACACAAATAACATGACTTGACAGCTTTGCTGCTGTACTTTATAGAGGTTCCCTAACAAGAAATTGCGCAGAAGGTATCATCTCTCCAGTAGATGGCAGCAAAGAACTCCACAGTTACATAAGAATGCCAAAAAGAGGAAACAAATATCTAGGATTAACAGAATGTGAGAAATTCATCAATGTGCAGATTTAACATAGCTTCAGAAATGCATTAAAATGCATTTTTAGAAATGCATTAAAAGTTGTGTTTCTTGTTCTGCTTAAAAATCAATGATACAAAAAAGCATCTTCTGCCATTTAACCTGACCCAGTGATTCAACAATAGTTCTCCTCACCAGACTTGCAACTTCCCAGGACAGCTATGCATCTCTACCGAGTTAATAACAATTAAGTGACTGTTTACACTTTAGACTTACGCTCACAAGTGTGGGAGATTAGAAATGTTGTTTTTGCAGGTGGGGGGGTGGCGGTGTGGGGTGTTAATTCTTGTAGCATGTAGCATACTTAAGGCTAAGACTTTACTGAATATAGACGGTCTTTTAAAGAAAATAGTTTTAAGCTAGGAAATAACTTTAAAGGGTTGTAGCTGACCACTAAAAGAAGCAGCAAGAGCATTTCACAATAAAGCTTATAGTATGATAAGAGAAACTGGATAAAAGAACAAGTTGTAACAAACAAGAAACAAAGAATGCAGACAAGGACAGCAGGATGGCCAGATAAGAAAATAACTAACAGGTGAGGTAATCGGCTTATGAAAGGATGGGAAAAGGGAGGCTTAAATAAGAATGCTAAGAGGCTCTGTTTTCGCACGCATTTCTGCTTGATTGCAGAGGTGTCCAGTTCTTGCAATACTGTAATAAATTGTTCTTGTTTCCAAGGCTTTGTCTCAGGCTGATTGATTTGTGAGTGAGTGCTGTTTCTCACAATTTGGGGGCCTCGTTCGGGATCCAAAACTCCAACCACTCGACACTCTTGGGACGATGGGGGAGGTGCACCTCGTCGATTTCGGTGATCTCCGACTCCCTTGCTTGTCGTTCGCGGTTTGGGAGAGTACGATCCGGACTGGGAGACCCAGGAAACAAGGCAGGCAGACATGGCAGGTTCAGTCAGGCAACTCTTGTGCACAAGACCCGGGTAGGGAAAGGTCTTAAAGGATACATCCGGGCGGCCAGGGGGGCAGCAGGAATTGCCGCGGGACGGGGCACACCGAAATGACCAAGTAACTCTGTGCACAGACCAAGGTAAGAAAAGAGACCTTTAAGTATTGCCTTAGTGGTCGGGCATACAAAAGTACGGGGAATTGGCGATATACAAAATAAAACATATGTCAATGGAAAACAGCCTGTGTCAGAAGGGCTAGTAGCTGAAGGGCTACTGAGGGTGCACTTCATAACTAACTTATGGCCAGATGTCCAGAAAAATATTCAAAAGCTAGAGGAGTTGTTGCAGGAAGCTCAAAGTGTCTGTGAGACATTGTGTGTGTGTGTGTGTGTGTGTGTGTGTGTGTGTGTGAGAGAGAGAGAGAAAAAAGAGCTGTACAGCAAGTAGAAAGTTCAATCCTTTGTGATTCGGTTTGAATGCACATTTGTTTGTTGGTGATTGAATGTTTACGCTTTGTTCCCTGGAGCTTGAGATCCAGGACTGTTTTGAATCTGATTTCTACTATGGAAATTTTAACATGACTTCTTTTAAGGTTCAGGATTTTACAGATTATGAAATAAAATATTAACTCCTGTTCTTTTTACCAGTCATGACTGCCTTACTATCAGTTTCTAACCAATCTCTTTTATCCTTACATAAAAGTGATTTATGGAGAACAGTTGAAGTCTCAAAGAAAAAGCATATAATTGGTCAGATTAATCGGACAAGTAAGGTGTCTAGTCAGGACCCTGAAGGGGGTGTGGAAGAAGGTGACACCAAACCTCGTTAAGATTAATTAAATTAACAACAATGGGAGGCACAGGGAGTTGCCTGGGTAACAATCGATCTGTAAATAACGTTAAAGGGGATATATCCCGCACGACAGTCCTTTGGGGAGAATGTTGGGTAATTGGGAACACAACTCCCGGACGCGGGAGAAAGATAAGGCTAAAATGATAAACTATTGTTGTTTCGTTTGGACTAGAGAAAGTATTAAGGCACCTGGTATTTTTTTTGGCCCAAATATGGGTCCGATGAGGATTGGCTGTGTCAAGATCTTAATGTTTACATCAATCGGAAAGAAACATATAGTCAAGAAGAGTCAGAATATGTGGCTTGTTGGATAGGGAGCGCAGGAGTAAAATTATGTCCCATGAATACGGAGGAAAATGAAAAAGGGAAGCCACAATAGGATCCCTTAAAGTGTTTGCCAGCCCCATATACTACTCCCCGGAATGAGCCTACAGCTCCTGAAGTAGAACCGAGTCCAGACACAGAAAGGGGAACGGACTCTGAACTAAAAGATGCAAAACCTGGGGGGGCTCAGAATCACTCGAGCCACCACACTTAAAGGAGGGGCAAAGATAATGGAAAATGTAAAATTATGTCCCTTATGAGAGGTTCCGATTGGGGAAGGTACAATTGGATATGTAAACGCACCCTTAACTAGCAGTGAAGTTAGGGCCTTTAAAAAGGAAATGAAAAGTTTAATAGAGGATCCTGTTGGACTAGCTGAACAATTAGATCAATTCCTAGGGCCTAATTTATATACCTGGGGAGAACTGATGGCAATTTTTGGAACATTATTTTCAGGGAAAGAACGAGGTATGATTAGGAGAGCGGCTTTATAGGAATGGGAAAAGAAGCACCCAGTTGGGGAAGAAGGGGCCCGAGCAGAACAGAAATTCCCAAATGTTGACCCTCATTGGGAAAATAATGATAAAAGATAGGGAGTCAATGCGGGGTCTGCGAGAAATGGTAATATTAGGAATTAAAGAGGTGGCACCTAGATCACAAAACTTTGTTAAGGCCTTTGAAGTACGACAAGAGAAGGATGAAACCTCTTCTGCATTTCTTAAAAGGCTCAAGGAGGCCACAAGGAAGTATTCGGGAATGGATCCCAATAATCCGATAGCACAGGGACTCTTAAAGGTCCAGTTTGTAACTAAATCATGGCCGGAAATAGAAAAGAAATTACATAAATTAGATGGATGGAGTGAAAGACCGATGGAAGAACTGCTACGTGAGGCACAGAAAGTGTATGTGAAAAGGGAAGACGAGAAGCAGAAACAGAAAGCCAAAATGATGGTGGTGGCAGTAGAAGAAATAACAAAAAGGAGAATGGGATCAGGGAATATCAGGAAGGGTAGGGGAGGACACGAAAGACAAAGGTCAGACTTCCGGGAAAGGAGGCAACAGGCAGGGTGTTACCATTGCGGGAAAGTGGGGTATTTTAAACAGGAATGCCCGAAATTAGCAGGAGAAAGGGAAGCCGTTTCCATAATGACTTTAGATGAAGGTTAGGGGAGTCAGGGGTTCCTTCCTCCTGAGACCCACCGGGAACCCTTGATAAATTTAAAGGTGGGACCTGAAGGGGAGGAGGCAGTATTTTTGGTGGACACGGGAGCAGCACAGTCATCCCTAAGTTTTAGACCTACCGGTGTTAAATTGACTAAGGAGTACCTTAAGGTTTCTGGAGAAAAAGGTGAAGAATTCTTGGTGCCTATTCTTGAACCAACCCTAATTATAAGAAATGATGAGGAAGTGATAGGACAATTACTATATATTTCTGACACTGGAAGCAATCTATTAGGTAGGGATTTGATTATATTGCTGGGCTTAAAAATTGGGATGGAGGATGGAGCAGTAACTGTAACGATGGCTAAGACAGCCCAAGGAATGTGGATCCTCCCGGATGGAAGGGAGTTATTAAATAAACCAGTCATGAGAAACATCCTAACCACCTTGCACCAAAGGCAGCCATTGGGGTTCCCAGGCTATGTGTGACATAGTGTTAAGGAAGTACGGATGTAAAGGGATATACACATTAGCCAAGCAGGTATGCGCAGGATGCCCGACTTGCCAAAAGATTAATAAGAAAGTAACGAGAGGGGGGCCAAGAGGTGGAAGTAACCCTGGGGTAAGACCTTTTCAAAGAATACAGATAGATTACACAGAATTACCCACAGTAGGGAAACAAAAGTACTTATTAGTCCTAATGGATCACCTAACTGGGTGGGTGGAGGCATTTCCAATGTCCTCAGCTACTTCGAAGGGAGTAGTGGAAACTCTTTTAGAACATATAATTCCTCGATATGGAGTGGTGGAAAGTATAGATTCAGACCGAGGTTGCCATTTTACCTCTAAGATCCTACAAGGAGTAATGGCAGGATTAGAAATCTCTTGGGAATTCCACACTCCTTGGCACCCACCTTCCACTGGATGGGTGGAACGAATGAATCAAACCTTAAAGAAGCAATTGTCTAAGCTAGCCCTAGAGACTCGATTACCATGGACAAAATGTTTACCTATCGCGTTGCTACGTATTAGGACTGCGCCTAGACTTGATATTGGCCTCTCTCCTTATGAGATGATGTTTGGATTACCTTTCTTGGGTGGAAGAGGGGAACTACCAACTGTAGAGGTCAATGATAAGTTTTTAAAAGAACTATATTGTGGCGCTCGGCTCTTCTTTGTCTGTCCTGAGGAAGAAGGGTCTGTCAACACAGACACCTCCACTTGAGTTCGCCGTACATCGAATACAACCAGGTGATTGGGTCCTGATAAAGACCTGGAAAGATACCAAAACGCACCCAAGCTGGGAGGGATCATTCCCAACCCTCCTGACTACTGAAACAGCCACCCGAACTGCTGAAAAAGGGTGGAGTCATCACACTTGTGTTAAAGACCCGGTGGACACTCCTTCCCCTCCGACAGAGTGGCAAGCACATCCTAAAGACAACCCTCTGAAAGTCAAGCTGAGCAAAAAGAATGGACTGAGATGAGAGTCTATTAAGTATTGGTTAAAAACTGTATCCCAAAACAATTGTAAGTGTTGCATGGACTCATTCCTCCCTGGTATTTAAAAGGGTTAGGGAATAGACAGATAGGGTTGTGAGCTGAAATGAATGGTCAGCTTTATATTGTCACGATAATATTGGCGCCAGCTGCCAAGGGGTGGGGGGGGGGGGGGGGGGGGGGCGCGCGGGGTGGGTAGGAGAAAATCATTTTACTGCTTTATGTCAGAATCATGCTAAACTAAAGGGGCCTACCGACTGTTGGGTATGTGCTGAGATCCCACACCATGGGGAATCCGGAATTCCTCTCACGGTAATGCCACTTACCAAAAGAGAAGTGTACGATGTACAACAATTTGACTCTGGCTCAAATGATACAACTTCGAGATTTGAAAAGGGGCAATTATAACTTTGTGGGATGGTTCCCTCAACCAGCCCCGAAAACTCTGGGTGCTACCGATGGCCTTAGAGGTCCCCCCGAAAGGAGCAGTAAATACCACTTGTTTCTGTAATCAGAGTGATACCGCACCCTTCCGATTAGGGAGATCATCTTACGTCTACACCAGCCAAGCCACTGCCATGACCATTCCCCAAATATTAAACAGAACATATTGGGTATGCGGCCTGAAGGCCTATCCATTTATTCCCGGGGAGAAATACATTCGCGTGACTGAATGTATAGGAATGCATGCATGTTATGATGTTGATCAAACACTGTCTCAAAGCCAGAAAGGCTGGAGTGGCTGCTGCTACCTCGCCTATATAATTCCCCACTTGAGGCTGTTAAAGAGAGCCCCAAAAATACCTTGGAATAAACAGGGAGGAAGGTGAGTAACCCGGAAAGTAATCGAAGGAGATCGCCTCCTCTGGACTTTGATACCTATGTATGGGACTGCTTGAGCAGGAGTAGAAATACAAAAGTTGGCGGCTTCCCTGGAAGAGTTGGCCAACAATACTGCTGGTAAAAAATGAGGTCTGCAGATGCTGGAGATCACAGCTGCAAATGTGTTGCTGGTCAAAGCACAGCAGGTTAGGCAGCATCTCAGGAATAGAGAATTCGACGTTTCGAGCATAAGCCCTTCATCAGGAATAAGAGAGAGAGAGCCAAGCAGGCTGAGATAAAAGGTAGGGAGGAGGGACTAGGGGGAGGGGCGATGGAGGTGGGATAGGTGGAAGGAGGTCAAGGTGAGGGTGATAGGCCGGAGTGGGGTGGGGGCGGAGAGGTCAGGAAGAGGATTGCAGGTTAGGAGGGCGGTGCTGAGTTGAGGGAACCGACTGAGACAAGGTGGGGGGAGGGGAAATGAGGAAACTGGAGAAATCTGAATTCATACCTTGTGGTTGGAGGGTTCCCAGGCGGAAGATGAGGCGCTCCTCCTCCAGCCGTCGTGTAGTTGTGTTCTGCCGGTGGAGGAGTCCAAGGACCTGCATGTCCTCGGTGGAGTGGGAGGGGGAGTTAAAGTGTTGAGCCACGGGGTGATTGGGTTGGTTGGTTCGGGCGGCCCAGAGGTGTTCTCTGAAGCGTTCCGCAAGTAAGCGGCCTGTCTCACCAATATAGAGGAGGCCACATCGGGTGCAGCGGATGCAATAGATGATGTGTGTGGACTGCTAAATTGGCCGAAACCCTATCCCAAGTAGCAGCCATAATGACCAAAATGATTGCCACTAGGCTAACGACCCTTCAGAACAGGATGGTTCTGGATTATATTCTAGCAGAGAAGGGTGGTACCTGTGCAGTAATTGGAGAGGAATGTTGTACATACATGCCTGAGGTCTCCTCTAACATTACTGATATCTCCAAACATGTGCGAGACAAAATCACCAAGATAAGGGAGGCCAGTAATCGGTACTGGAACGAAAAAGGATGGAAATGGGGGAATTGGGGATTGACTGGTTGGGGAACGTGGTTAGTCAATCTGGCTATCTATGGATTACTAATATTAGTGGGTCTGGTGGTAGGGTTCAGTGTCCTAAAATGGTTTAATGAGCCGACTGATGACATCCCTTGGGGAAGGAACCCAAATAAATCAGCAGGTGATATGCAACAAACAGAAAGTCAAAAAGAATGCTTCTAGAGTTCGAGGGACGAACAACACAAACGTAAAATCCAAGATTGTGAACCTCATTGCCAAAAGGCGTAAGAGGGCAGAACATAAGAAAATGAATTAAGGGAGACTTAATAAGTGCAAAAACAACAGTTGGAGAAAAAGAAAAAGGGGGAATTGTGGGAGATTAGAAATGTTGTTTTTGCAGGTGGGGGGTGGAGGGGGTGTTAGTTCTTGTAGCATGTAGCATACTTAAGGCTAAGACTTTAATGAATATAGAGGGTCTTTTAAAGAAAATAGTTTTAAGCTAGGAAATAACTTTAAAGGGTTGTAGCTGACCACAAAAAGATGCAGCAGGGCATTTCACAATAAAGCTTATAGTATGATAAAAGAAACTGGATAAAAGAACAAGCTGTAACAAACAAGGAACAAAAAATGCAGACAAGGACAGCAGGATGGCCAGATAAAAGGTGAGGTAATCGGCTTATGATACGATGGGAAAAGGGAGGCATGATTCCGCAACTTGTAAATTAAATAAGAATGCTAACAGGCTCGGTTTTCACGCACATTTCTGCTTGATTGCAGAGGTGTCCAGTTCTTGCAAGACTGTAATAAATTGTTCTTGTTTTCAAGGCTTTGTCTCAGGCTGATTGATTTGTGAGTGAGTTCTGTTTCTCACACAAGGAACTGGAATAAGACTACTCAAACTCATTTCATGTCAGAATGACACTTCGTCATTCTGACTGGGATTTGATTCAAAGGTTTGAGTGCAAAATGTCCAAGTCTAGGATAACATCCAGCTCTAATATTGTCATGTTCTGCACAGTCTCAAGTATACCCTTCAATATTCTCTGAAAATCCAATGCAACAATTATTCCTCATTAATGTTTCATTTCTTGCCTGGCCAAAGTACTACCTCGCAGTTGAGGAAGCTAAAGAAATCTCCAGGTGGAATACAAACCTTTGAGAGGAATATATTTAGTTCAATTGAAGAATTTATGTATACTTCTTTAGTAAACCTCTCCCCACCAATCACTACTCTTCCCAAATAAGCAAATGGGCTAATTTGCACATTGGTCTCCTCTGCTGCTACATGGCAAGCAACTAAGATACACAAGAACAAGATAGATTTTACTTCCACCATTTTTCACTCACAGGGGAACATAACTGACATCTGCTTTTGCCAATGCAAAATAGGAATTATAGACTATAGAGGCACCCAATCAACCCAACAGGCCTATGGCTACTCTTTGGGAGTGCAATCCACTTCATTTTATACATAGTATTTACAGTACAAGCACCTTTAGGGTTTAACTCAAGAACAGCAAGTTCCCTAAAACACAGTCATTGGATTCCAAAATGTTAACTCCTTTTCCTTCCAGAGCTGCTGCTAGATCTGCTGAGTTTCTCCTTTATTATGGGATATCAAAATCAAACTTTGCAAATGATCATTCTTCGTGCCTCCCACCCACCCACAAAAAACTCAAACCCTTGATACAAAGTTACACATTAAAGCAGTGTTTTTCAGTCAGTGAATGTTTACTGAAACCCCTTAAGTTCTCAGGTTTTCACATAATAGCATCAGTTATGGGACTGCGGCCAGGTAGATATTCAAAGCTATGACAAGAGGAAACATAAGTAGAAAAAGCAGTAACTTCAGTGAGTGACAGATCTATAAGTAAATTTCCTCTTCCTCAGCATTCATTAAAATTTACAGTTGTCTCATCTACAAATTATGCCCTATCCCCTTCATTCAACTCAACATACATCCAAAACGTATACGTGCTCCAGTCTGGAAAACATCAAGTTGCAACTGTTTCTTTTTAAATCCCATCAACAATTTAGCATCCACATGCTCACATTGAGCTTCAAGTCCGACAGAAAATCTACAAGGTGCTTTACCCAATGTATTTTTAAACCCCATACACTCAACATTAACAGCACTGCCCCATCTAATCTTTGTTACTTTAGCAGAAACCTCAATCAAGTTAATCAAACAATTTTTGTCCTGTACAAACCTTTGTCACCTTTACTAATACATGCTTGTTCAAGCAGCTGTTAATTTTCTTCTGGATTATTGTTTGAGGTCTTACTGCAGGCATTTGCTATGAAAACAAAATTTCATAAAGAATAATATGCTCTGGCACACTTAACTTTAGGGTAAAATGGAGGAACAAAGAGGGTGACCTGTTCTGTGTTCTACGCAATCAGGCTTGGGTGCGAGAGGGGGCCGCAGATTATATTGTTGGGATGAACTTGCAAGATGCTCACACCCAGAGACAACAGCAAAAAAATTTATGATGGTTGCTTGTTTCCAAGTCTCCCAGGAAGCGTTAGCAATATAGTTCTTCTAAAAAAAATTATTCTGTCACCTATTTCATTCCAAAACAGCAGAGAGTTGGGTATCTGGAGGGTAGCTGATTAAGCAATCTACCTAGATACAGGCTGATACCAACCATTTGGATATAGAATTGGCTCGAAGGTAGAAGGCAGGTGGTGGTGGAGAGCCTCTTTTCAGACTGAAGGCCTATGACCAGCAGTGTGCTACAAGGATCAGTGCTGGGTTCACTGCTTTTCATCATCTATATAAATAATTTGGACAGTAACTATACTTCCTATGTTCCCAAGTTCGGGTATGGCACCAAATTTGGAAGTGTAGTGGACAGCAAAGAAGGTTTCCTCAGATTACAAAGGGTTAGATGGGCCAATGTGCCAAGGAGTGGCAGATGGCCTTTAAATTTAGATAAATATGAGGTGCTGTATTTTGGAAAGGCAAACAAAGCAGGATTTACACACTTAAATGGTAAGGTCCAGGGGAGTGTTGCTGAAAAAAAAAGAGACCTTGGAGTGCAAATTCATGGTTCTTCGAAAGTAGATTTGCAGGTATATAGGACAACAAAGGTGATGTTTGGTATGCTTGCCTTTATTGACCACTCTAGGTGTATTGGTGAGAATAGGAGTTGGGAAATCATCTGGTAGCTGGCAAGACATTGGTTAGACCACTTCTGGATTATTGCTTGCAGTTCTGGTCTCCCTCCTGTAGGAAAGATGTTGTGAAACTTGAAAGGTTTCAGAAAAGATTTACAAGAATGTTGCCAGGGTTGGAGGGTTTGAGCAATAGGGAGAGGCCGAATAGACTGGGATTGTTTTCCCTCAAGTGTCAGAGGCTAAAGGGTGACCATATAGAGGTTTATAAAATCATGACGTTAATAGCCAAGGTTGTTCTTTTTGTGGAGGAGGCCAAAACTAGACAGCATAGGTTTACGGAGAGAGAGGAGAAAGGTTTAAAAGGAACCTAAGGGGCAACATTTCATGTGTAAGGAATGAGCTGCCAGAGGAAGTGGTGGAGGTTGGTACAATTACAACATTTAAAAGGCATCTGGATATGTATGCAAATAAGTAGGGTTTAAGAGGGATATGGGCCAGGTGTTAGCAAAAGAAACTAGATTTATTTAGGATATCTGGTCGACATGGACAAGTTGGACCAAAGGGTCTGATTCAGTGCTGTTTAGTTCTGTCATTCAAACTGCAATGGACGTGGGCCTTAAGACCAGAAAGAAAGCCATTGTGCGATCAACTTACACAAATCTTCCCAAGATATCATTAAATATTCTAGAACAAGGCCAGCCTG
Organism: Hemiscyllium ocellatum; assembly: GCF_020745735.1. NCBI lineage: Eukaryota > Metazoa > Chordata > Chondrichthyes > Orectolobiformes > Hemiscylliidae > Hemiscyllium > Hemiscyllium ocellatum. The sequence continues at coordinate 34,253,130 of NC_083414.1, forward strand.
CAAGAATAAATGTGTATAAAAAGGAGGACCAAGAGACAGAAACAGGCAGATAGCTTAAACGTCGATTCTCCTGCTTCTCAGATGCTGCCTGACCGGCTGTGCTTTTCCAGCACCACGCTCTTAGACTATGATCTCCAATATTGCAGTCCTCACTTTCTCCCAGATAGACAGAGGCAGCTAGTCTATTGTTCAACATTTAGTGAGAGTTAGAGCACACATTCAGTTTAAAGTGCACAGCCATGAGGATACAAACAAGGCTAGAAATTCACCTCACTTTGGCTAGAAAGGAATCTCCAAGGGAACCTCATCATGAACGTCTATTCAGGATTAGCAATTATTCGACTAGTAAAAGGAAAAAATGAAATAGTCATTAGGAGTTAAGAATAGCTTTGGCCTGGTCCCTGGAGAAGAAGTGTCTACATAAACGATCATGTACAACCAGGAAGTGGATATTCGTAAAAAACGTTAAAACTGGGCGTTCATCAAATTTAAACAATCAATTGCCTATCTTTTTTTAAAAATTCGTTTAGGTAATTTGGATTAGACCACTATTTATTAACATCTCTAACTACCACTCAAGAAGTGGTACTAAGCTGCCATCTTGAACTGTTACAAACCTTGAAGTGCAAGAACAGCTATTAAGATTTTGACCCAGTTACAACGAAGATCTGATAATGTATTTCCAAGTCGGTATGGTGTGGCTTGGAGGGAACTTCAAAGTGGTGCCTTTCTCCTGCACATGCAGCCCTTGTTCTTCTAGATGGCACAAGCTTGGAAATTGCTATCAGAGGTGCCATGGGGAGTCACTGCAGTAGGTTCTGTAGCTGGCACACACTGCTGTCATGCTTTGTTGGTAGTGAAGGGAATGCATGTGTGGTGCCAGTGTTACTTGCCACTTGTCAGCCCATTCTGCCCAGGTCTTGCTGCATTTGGGCTTGGATTGATTCAGTATTTAAGAAATCATGAAAGGTGATGATCACAACTCTAGCTTACACAGACACTCCCCATTTCTGACCTTAGCGTTAAGAAAAGATCATTGACAAAACAACAGAAAGTTGTTAAGCCCAGCACACTCACCTGAAGAAAGGAAATCTTGTGGAACAGTGATAGTGTTCATACCTCTAGGCTGCGAAGGCCCAGGTTCAAGTACCAAATGCTCCTGAGGTGTCATAACATCTCCAAATGATTAGAAAAATATCTAACCTGAGGAACGCCTGCAGAGATGTCCTGGAGCAGAGATGAGATTGACCTCCAAACAACCACAGCCTTCTTCCTTTGTGCTAAGTATCACTCCAACCATGGGAGAATTTGCCCCATTCTTAGTTCCCATCAACTTCAGGTTTTGCTCAGACTCCCCGGTATGTCCATGGTCATATGCTATTTTGACGTCAAGAACAGTCACTTTCACCTTACCTCTATGCAGAGTGTGCCATCTACAAAATTCACTGCAATAACTTCCCAGGTCTCCTTGTTGTTCTGTCCATGTACTGTTGTTGAACTGAAGCTGTAATGCGGTCGGGAGCCAAATGGCCCTGACAGAACTCAATCTGATCAGTGAGTAGGTTATTCATTGAAGTACTTAACTACTTCCAACATTTACAACTGAATGGGACTAGATCACAAACCTTCGATCTGATCCACTGGCTGTCAAATGGTTTTGCTCCATCTATCATTTACTGCTAACACTACTTGTCACATGTGTAGTCTTGTTTTGCAAATTCACCAGATTAATAGCTCATTTTTAGGGCTATCTGGTGCTGCTCCTAAAACTTTTCATTGAGCGAGGGTTGATCTCATGGCTCACCATGAGGTTACAGAATTCAGTTGAATACTTGTAGCTATTGCTTGCCCACAGTACCTCATGGATACCCAATTTTGAGTTGATTGATGTGTTTAAAGTCTATTCTACTTAGTCCAGTGCTAGTGCCACTCAGCACAATGGAAAATAACCTCAATGTCAAGGGAGGACTTTGACTCAAGGACTGCACAGTTGCCATTCCTACCTATACTATCACAGACAGGCACAATAGGTAGAATGGTGAAGACAAGACTTTCTCCTACTTGGTGATCACGTCACTTCCCACAGGTTCAGTCCAGCAATGATGTCCTTTGGGGTTCCAACAAGTCAGTCATGATGCCACTGAACTACCATGATAATGGACATTGAAGTCACCACACCCAAAGTATGTTCCATGCCCTTTCCATACTATTCAAAGTGGAGGAGAAAGTCTTCAGTCAATAATACTTTTAATTTGTTGCAGTCAACTCATAAAACTACAGTGTGATTCTTCCAGTCAGTCAATGGAAGTTCAAATATTTGTTGGTTTGTACTACACACATTAACCTAACTGGCTGGCAATTACTGTCAGCCTTCCTGGTAGTTCCTCTTTAATCTCGTATCCCAGCAACCTCCTCATTTAGCAAAGCTTTGACAAAGTCCTTTTTGATGGTAAACATTGATGTAAGGTATTCATTAGTTCCTCAGCCTTATGCTCCACTTCCACCAATTCATATCCATATTGGCCACTAATCAGCCTCAGTTTTATGTAGAACTAAATTTACTGCTTTTAGTAGGCATTTATTTTCCCTTCCAATTCATTTCCATATAGTGTTTCATTGTCTTTTTATTCATTCATGGGATGCAGGTATCGCTAGCTGGCAGCATTTATTGACCATCCCGATAGCCCAGAGGCAGTTAAGAGTCAACCACATTGTTGTGATTCTGGAGTCACATGTAGGTCAGACCAGGTAAGGCTGGCAGCTTCCCTCCCTAAAAGAACAGTGAGCCAGATGGATTTCTCTGACAAATCAACAATGGATAAACTCTTAATGCTAGTTTTTTTTATATTGAATTCAAATTCCAGCATCTGCCTTGGCAGGATTTGAACTGGGAACTAACATTTCTGGATTAATAGTCCAGCAATAATACCACTAGGCCATTGCCTCCCAACTATTTAGCCTCTGCATTTTTTCAATGTCTGTTGAGTCTGCTTCTCCTTTGTAATATTAATCTGATATTTATCTGATATTTGTTATTTGCCTCATTTGTCTGCTTCATCGCATACTCCAACTCTATCTGACTTTGGTCATCCTCTCTCACCCTTTGCAGGGATGCCCGAGATTGTATCCAAATCATCTCTTCATTAAACGGCCACTGAATTATAGTTCAAGTAGGAAAACAAAGTCTACCACTAGGTTTTGGTTGAAATGTTACAACACAAGGTGCATGCGAACATTTTAAGCAAAATCTTACACAGGCTGCTTAATCCAACAATGAATGCTTGAAGTGAATTGCCTGGGAAGCAGGAGGCCCCATGAAGTGACAAAGGAAGTCAGGGCTGGGTACTACCGATAGTCTTCCAATCAATAAGTCATTTTACCAGGGGGCAGGTCAACTCTTCATCATTTAAGACTACCTGGTGCACACTGGTGACTTTGCCTCCAAGCAGGTTAGGAAAATAATACTTTCTGGGCACTCAGTGACCAACAGAAAACCTCCTGACAAAAAAGTGGCCGTTTACGACAATGCCCTAACCCAAATATCCTAAAACATGACACAAACTAGGACCTGCTAAACTGTTCCCAGTATCTCCATACCCCATTCAGGAGGTAACAGGCTGGTACACTCCCATGGTATCCTATTCTTCCAGGCACAGTGACAGTGGTGGCTACGCTGCTCAATTATCCTTTTAAACAGGCAGCTCCGATGGCAACAAAATAAAATAACTAAGACAGAGTCGCCATCAGTTTTCTTGCCCAACATTATGACCATTGTCGTGATAACAAACTTCAGCCCAAAATTCTGGTTCTCTAACAATGACATCCCTAAACTAGCTGAACAGAAAACAGGTATTTTTAAATTAAAATCTTCAGTTGGTACAACTTTATTACAGCAAACGTAACTCTTGAGAAATTTTTACTCCACAACTCATCTAACAAATACTACACATTTGCTTCCTACAGCAACATTTCCTTGCAGCCCATCATTATAATTTTGTTTACCATGATTGAGTGGGGAAGTACATTTACATGTTATTACATAAACATTCAAACCACTGATGCAAGGAACCAAATGCTTAAATCCAACAAGAATGAATATTTTTATTCAAGTCACTCATTCTGAAGTATTAAAATGAAACCAAAATATTTAAAACATTCTTTAAATCAAAACTCAATTTGTTCTCAAATGAATACTTCTCAGACAACTGCAACAACTTTAATTCCATGCTCCAAGGTTACAATTCAGATTGTCACTTTCGTTATAATCAAGTGGTTAGTAATTTTGGAGATCGCAGATTACAAGCAACTAAAACTACAACCTTCCAAATTCAATATCAGTACCGATTTCAGTACACCTGAATCAGTCTGAACAATTGGTCAGTATTAAAGATCATGCTGTTTTCACTTGCTGCAGCAAGTTTTACACCCCAATTAAAATTACATAGTCACATTAATTACTGACAACAACTCCATTACTAACCAATCCAAATTTCTAGCACAAAACACAACAGTATAGGTCATCATTAAAAACAGGAAGCTACTATTTACATATTCCAAATAAGAGTCCATTCTTACTATAAACAATGGCAATCTCAACAGCCTGATTACTAAGTATACAGGTCATCAGAACAAACTTTCATTTATATTGTCATCTCCTTGGTTGTGCAAGACACTAAATACATTATATCTGAAATATGTATAAAATGCAGTTACTGATGCAATATTGGAAGATGCTAAATATTTTGCATATAGCTATGACAAACAGGTAATTACATAATGATGTGTTTTAGTGAAGTACATTGAAGTGGTAAATATTGACCAGGACATCAGCAGAATGACCAACTACTTCTTCAAATAGCATTATGGGATTTTCGTTACCTTCTCCATAAGTAGCAAATGGGGCCTGAATCTAACATCCTATCCAAATAACAGCATCACTAACAGTGCAGAAATTCCTCAGCACCACAGTTGTGTGGTTTTGTTTCAAGCACTTGAAATCATTACATAGATCTCAATGTTGCATTAAAGTTTCAATTTATATTATTGTGCTCAAATCTCTAGAATAGGACTTGAACCACTAAACTACTGACGCAGAAAACTGACAGTGCTATCTGACATCTGTACAAGCCTAAAGTGACCTACCTATTTCCCCAATAAGATGTGCATGCTCACATTTAATTGATGTCGAACTTACTTTGACAACTATTTGTCCATTCCACAAGCTCATTATGTCTTCTATTAAGTTATTGTGGGCATCCTCAACAATGACCATCCACCTCCTCCACACACACCCTCCCCCCAGTTATCAATATAAATTCCACGCCAACCCATTTGCCAATCTGGATAACTGCTGTTTATTTCAACACACTCCTTTGTATTGTTAGCCACTTAGCAATCCATCGTGTCACTTACCTTTCCATGAGTTTATTATGCGGAACTTCACTGAAGGAATTTTGAAAATCCAGTTAAAATTACATCCACTACTAACCATGTTCTATTCTTTCAACTATCAGTGAAATTGATTCTGAACAATGGCTCCAGGGATGAGGAACTTCAGTTATATGGATAAATTTAGGGATGGAGAAAGTGAGGACAGCAGATGCTGGAGATCAGAGCTGAAAATGTGTTGCTGGAAAAGCGCAGCAAGTCAGGCAGCATTCAAGGAGCAGGAGAATCGATGTTTCGGGCATGAGCCCTTTTTCAGACACTCTCCTCATTCTTGAAGAAGGGCTCATACCCGAAATGTTGATTCTCCTGCTCCTTAAATTTAGGGATGGCACTGGTTTACTTGAAGGAGTGAAAGGTTGAGAAATCATTTGATAGAGGTATTCAAAATCATGGAGGGATTTGGACAGAATAGACAGGCAGGAACTAAATGGGCTGCACAGTGGCTAGCACTGCTGCCTCACAGCGCTAGAAACCTGGGTTCAATTCCCGCCTCAGGCAACTGCCTGTGTGGAGTTTGCACATTCTCCCAGTGTCTTCATGGGTTTCCTCCGGGTGCTCCGGTTTCCTCCCACAGTCCAAAAATGTGCAGGTTAGGTGAGTTGGCTGAGCTAAATTGCCAGTAGTGTTAGGTGTAGGGGTAAATGCAGGGGAATGGGGCCTGGGTGGGTTGCGCTTTGGCGGGTGTGTGTGGACGTATTGGGCCAAAGGGCCTGTTTCTACACTGTATCTAATCTGATCTAAACCAATTAACGTAAGGATGGAGAACAACAAGGTACAGAGATTTAAAAGGAATTGGTAAGTAGTAGTAATATAAGGATGGGATGAAATTATCATACTGATTAGTTAAGATCGGGAATGCAATAGGAATTAGGTGGAGGGAAGTTCAAGCAAGCTACTTTAAAAAAAAGGGAATTTGATGATTATCTGAAACTGTGTAATCTGCGGAGAAATGGGAAGATGACAGGGGAGCAGCATTTAGTAAATCACTCCTTTGGAGAATCAGTGCAGACACAAGAGGCTGCATGGTGGCCTTCTATGCAATAACAATTCTATAGTTCTGAAAGCAAGAACCCATAGATTCTTTATAAATCAAATTATTTTGATTAGCAACTGGTCTACATAAACAGTTCGTCCACACACTTCTAGAAACTGCAGCAGCTTTGCCATTTCGACTGTCTCCTCACGTTTTGGTGGATCTGACATTTATGAAAACAGAAAACCAAGGTGATGGAGGAAAAAACAAAAATACATTTGCCCGGCTGGAAATGGATAAGATCTGGATGTATTTTCCATTTTCTAATCATATTTATTTATTAATCTATCCAGAAATCACCATCTTTTCTAAAATGTCAGAGAAACATTCTATTTTTTCCCATCATAAAATCAGCTTAACCAAGCTTCAACCTATGGTACAAATCTAATCATGAAAGTTTACAACTGATAGGCAAATAATTAAGCACAAGTAGAAAACTTACTTCTTTCAGATGCTGACCTCCATGTAACTATACCATTTCAAAACGACTGCCCAGTACATACTGCGTGCAGGATGCAAGATGTAACAACAGGTAAACCTGAAACATGATTGTCTTGAGGCAGATCAGTAAACTCAATTGAAACAGTCCCGAATAACATCATGAGGCAGCATAAAGCTGCTGTTTGAGTAATTAATGCTGGTTTTTCAAAGCTCGGTTTGACAAGAGCCACCCAGTAAAGCCTACCTGACAAAACTGAAATATTTAGGGCTATTAAATGCCAGACAGACAAATGTAATAGCCATATATATACTAGGCTTTTAGATTTGCATTCAGACTGAGAATATTATGATGTCATTTGTGGTATAGTTATCTTGCTGAGCTACCATCTGCTTCTAATCAAATTGATATCCTCAACATAGATCATGGGTGTACAATATCAAATGTGAATGTTAGGAAGGCCATACCATTTCTCTACATTCTTTTCTACAAATAAGTAGTTAGTAAAGAAGTCATAAACAGTGTTGCTGTATTTGGATTTGTAATTATTATAAATATGATTAAAGCTTCATATCTGAATATTACTGAAAAGAAATAGGAAACTTTCAACTTACCCAGACCTGGAGAAATGTAAGGATGCCATATATCAAACATTCACAAATTTATACTACAGGACAAAAAGGATGACTGATTCATTGGCATATCGAAACTAATTGGCTGAGTCATCGAGATGGAGGATGCAATGGGAAATTAGAGGCTTCTATTCTTCCAATTCAAAAAATGCACAAGACTTGAACAAGTTCCTTTTGTTTTCAGGAACAAGTCTCTGCATGTGAACATGTGCCACCAAGCGTGGATAGGAGTTGCCGGGGGGGGGGGGGGGAGGAGGTCATGTTGTGGCTGTACAGGACTTTGGTTCAGCCACTTCTGGAATATTGTGTGCAACTCTGCTCTCTCTCCTATTGGAAGGATGTTGTGAAACTTGAAAGGGATCAGAAAAGATTTACAAGGATGTTGCCAGGGTTGGAGGGTTTGAGCTGTACGGAGAGGCTGAACAGGCTGGGGCTGTTTTCCCTGAAGCACTGGAGGCAGAGGGGTGACCTTATAAAGGTTTATGAAATCATGATGGACATGAATAGGGACAAGGTCTTTTCCCTGGGGTGGGGGAGACCAGAACTGGAGGACATAGATTTAGGGAGAGAGGGGAAAAGATATAAAAGGGACCTAAGGGCAACTTTTTCACGCAGAGGGAGGTGCATGTATGGAATGAGTTGCCAGAGGAAGTGGTGGAGGTTGGTACAATTACAACATTTAAAAGCTATCTGGATGGGTATATGAATAGGAAAGGTTTAAAAGGGTTATGGGCCAACTGCTGGAAAATGGGACGAGATTAGGTTAAAATATCTGCTCAGCATGGGCAAGTTGGACTGAAGGGTCCACTTCTATGCTGTATGTCTCTATTATTCTACTATTCTAAGTGAGCTCAACTGACCATCTTAAGTAACTAGCTAATGTGGCTATTAGCACACTCTGGATTGTTCATTGCTCTGAATATGAAAGCACCTATTAGTAGACCTTCTACTTGGGAAACACAAGAACAATTACAATTATAGTACTTCACACTGAATGAACAGCCAGAAGAACAAACTATTTGATTTGATCAGTCAGCCAGTTATTGGACATACACAGTCAAACGCCAAGCATGGTACCAAAATTCAAACACAACTTTGCTCATTATAGTCATGAGCAGCACATCATTTTGGCCTGACAGCAGCACCCCTTGAGCAAAAAATTCCACTGGAACCACCACTGCATAGGAGCAGGGTGAAACAGCTTCCTTAAACTGTCCTTCAAATACGAGATATATTTCCTCTCCAAAAGGTGGAAATTTGATATCAACTGGCACTTCATGTCCAAAAGCAATTGCCATTGGATAATTTGAGAGAGCTCACCCAATACATAGGAATCAGAATAGCCAATGTCCTATGGGATAGCTTTGATGTGCTCCTATTTTTGCGTTTAGCTTGCAATGTGTTAAAAGGCAAGAGCCCTATTTCCAAGATTGCAACTTCAATCTTAACCCGAGGAACCTCAATTATCCAAAGACGATGGGCGGGCAATTTTTCATTGATTAGATCTTAAACAAAGGAAACCATACTAAGCATAGCTGCGTTAAAAAGCATATTTACAGAGTTTTTATTTCATTCAATCACTAAAATTTGTAGAAACACTTGATATCGCTTAAAAATTCATGATATTTTACAAATCAAAGCACTTGTGTAAATAAAATTCATTGAGGTGGAGGTCAGTTATTTTTCAAAGAAAATATCCAGCAGCTGTTACTTGAGGTGCTGCGGCCTTTTTTTTTGCGAACGATAACATTTGACGAAGATGCATCAACTTAACAGCATCGACGTAGCCTTGTGCTTCGTACCACTCCATGAAAAGTCGCAAACTGCCGATAGCTTTGTTAATGGGGACTGGAGGTGGTGTCGATATTGGATTTTCCTCACCATTCACAGCATCTACACTTTCCCGCTGTTCTTCCGTGATTGCATTGATAATCTGATCATCACACAGTGTCTCTGTTCCAATGTCGTTGTCACAGTTTACCCAGGCATTGATCTCGGCCTCTACAAAGTCTCCTAATTCCAGCTGTCTGCAGTTCTTGGTAATGTCAATGTTCAGTCTTTGATCTGGACAGCTATCCTCTTCATTGTCACAGCTACCAAGACGCAAGGTACTGTACCAACACCCCGTGACTGGATGATGACTTTGTGCAGTCCCAAGATTCAGCAATCATGAATAAAGCATTTTTGACTGTGAATGCCTTCATAATTTCCTGCACTCCTTTGGCTGCATTGTCTTCACTGAGGATGGCACACAACATGTTACAGCGCTAACATTTCTTCATTATTGTGATCATTTCCTGATCAAATGGCTGTAACTTGAAGGATGTTTGGTCATAAGAACCAACACTTGACAGCTCTGCCTGGTGTTTCTAATTAGCTGCCTTTCATAGTATATGCCCCTGCGTTGTCAACGAGCAGAAGGGCACATTGCTCAAGTCCCGCGCTTGTAAAACGTAATCTGATGGAATATACAAATTCTTCCTGAAACCAGGATTAAAAAAGTGGACGTGTCATCCATGCCTTGTTTTGGGATTTGTACTTCACAGAAAATGAGCTCTTGCCACAGTTCTTGGAGCAACATGGATTAGCACAATACCTGATGCAGACAACTGGTCAGGTGTGTCAATACCACGGTACTCATAAGGAAAAATCATGATGCAATCCTTCTGCACTTTATGTCCTGACATCTGCTTTTCTGCGGTGGATATAAGTATTTTGTCCGGTAGCAGACACCAAAACAATCCACTTTCATCAGCTGATGTATTGTATAATTGCATAATATAATTTCCTTCATGAATGTTGGATTGTAGTTTCTGTCTGTGTCCTTCCAAAGTGCTGTCATCCACAGACATCTGCTCTCCAAGAATGCTGAGTTGTCGAATGTCTGACAATGTTGAAATGCTGTCACCGGCCCAATGATACGCTGTGATCAGCCTCATCAGTGTGGAGTCATTCATGGAAACTGGCAGCTTTGTCTAGTATCATCAGGCCAGGTAGGGAATCCCCTTTTCACGTTGCTGGGAAAACCACAAAAATACAGCGTGGTCAAGTTGCTCATCTTTTGCTGGCTACATGGATTTTCTTTAATGCATTTGAAGTATCACTTCAAATTGATAAATTTCTCAATAGCCGGTCTTGCATTCCTGATGTCGAACACCATTGCTATTCCAATGTTGGATTCCTGTGCCATCTTTGATGCCTTTTCACCATAATCCAGATGCTGTAAAATCCCACTTTGCTGTTCAAGTGTCATTGCTGCCCATTTTCTCTTCACAGACATGGTAAGTACTTACAACAAACTCAATCACTTATAACAGATACATACTTGAAACAAAGTTGTAGAGGGAATGAAGGCACCACTGATTTTGTCATGCATTTAAATCCTTCAGCATTGAGAATATGTATAAAGGTATGAGCAGGCAGGGAAAGAGTTAAGTTCTGAATTTTGCGAAAGAGGAGGTTCAGCTGAGGATGACTCAGATAAGAACTTACAGTTAACAATAGGGTGATGGAGGTAAGGGTAATGGTTTAACAAGGTAGAAATGCATTTCTACTTTGCCATTTAACAATACTGCAAGTGAGGTTTGAGAAGAAGATTTGTAGCTCAGGTTGGGTTCTGGATGTAGGTTTGCTCGCTGAGCTGCAAAGTTTGTTTCCAGATGTTTTGTCACCCTACTAGGTAACATCATCAGTGGGCCTCCAGGCAAAGCACAGTTGATGATTCCTGCTTTCTATTTATATGGTTGGGTTTCTGATGTCATTTACTGTGGTGATGTCATTTCCTGTTCTTTTTCTCAGGGGGTGGTAGATAGAGTTCAACCCTATGTGTTTGTTGATGGCATTCCAACTGCAACTCTATGCTTCTAGGAGTTCTCATAAGTGTCTCTGTTTGGCTTGTCCCAGGATGGATGCGTTGTCCCAGTCAAAGTGGTGTCCTTCCTCCTCTGTATGTAAGAATACTAGTGAGAGAGGGTCATGTCTTTTTGTGGCTAGTTGATGTTCATGTATCCTGGTGGCTAGTTTTCTGCCTGTTTATCCATTGTAGTTCTTGCACTGTATTTTGTAAGTGACATTAGTTTTGCTTCTTGTCTGTATAGGGTCTTTCAAGTTCATTAGCTGCTGTTTTAGTGTGCTGGTGGGTTTGTGGGCTACTATAATGCAAGGAAGCATTCAGTATGTAAGGTACCTTAACAAGGTGAAAATTATTCATTACATGAAGCCACTTAAGATTAAGATTGCGGAACAGCAGATGGCTTAATCTTTACTATTGACACTCGCTAATAATAAGTCACCTAATTTATATATGCTTTGTCTCATCTCTATGTTTCTCCCATAAAATAAGTGTATAATTCATTAAGAAACTGCTGTTCCAGAGAAGACTGAAAACTCACGTCTTCCTGCATATGGGCGATTGTTCTCTCCCTTCAGGACCCGGAATAAAGATGAAGGAGGTAAAACTACTGTACCTCTGAGCATTTTGCTTCAGCTGAGGGGGGGTAATGGGATGACAATAGCTAACTCTGCTACAATTGACTGACTGAGATTGTTACACCGGTGTCACTAATACCTCTTTGATGCAACATTTGCACGTCTTCATCATCAATATTCCTCAGAGCCAAACATCAATGCAAATATTACTAGACATTAAAAGTAAATGTAGGGGGAAATCCCAAGATGGCAGCAACTTAGCAAGTCTGAGTCTCGTGCTCCTCCCAAGACTTGGGCAAAGTGAGCCACCCACCTCCACTCACCAAATCATTTAAAATAGTTTTTACTTAATGTAATTAGTTGCTCAGTACTGAATTTAAAACAGTCTAATCTCCTGTAAAAATGACTAAAGGGAAGGGAGCCGCAGTTCTCAGCGGGCAGGAACCCCTCCCCCACCCTCCCCAGCTGCAGCAGAGGCATCCATAGCCGCCCCAGGGGGCTTACCTATGATGGCGAGCCTCGTGGAAGTAATTTCCAAACTTGACACGAAGATAGATGCCTTCATTGAAGAGTCCTGGAGCAGACGGAATACACACTCAGCCGCGCTACAAAAGCAAGACAGAGACAGAGACATCGAGAAAATCGAGCGGCGAGTCAGAGGGGCGGAGCTAAAGGCCGCAACCTCCGAGACTGTAGCAGAATCAGCCGTGGTTCGGGTCCGGACTCTCGAACGGTAAGTCTGGACCTTAGAGAATCACATCGACGACCTCTATTCCCGAGGTCGTCGAAAAATTATTTGTTTGCAGGGCCTTCCCAATTGGGAAGAGGAAGGCCAGCTTACAGCATTCTTCGCGCAGTGGCTTCCAGAGCTTTTAAATCTGGAGGCTGGATCAGGCCAGGTAAGGGTGGAATGGGCCTACCGGGTTGCAATTCTTGGGCCCGGCTCGAACCAGCACCCCGGCCCGGTCCTGTTCCAGCTGCAGAGTTACAAGGAGAGGCAGATGCTCTTGGAAGCTTCCAGAAATCTTGGGAAAGATCCCCAAACCAAGATTTATAAAGGATCCAAGATTATGTTATTTCAGGACTTTTCTCCAGCTTTAGTCCGAAAGAGGAAGGCGTTTGACGAAGCGAAGAAGCATTTGAGGGACTTAAACATTCAGTACTCTTGCGCTACCCAGCAATGCCAGGCTTTAGCCATGAAGGGTGCGTGTACAACTTCAGATCGCTGGAGAAGGCAAAGGTATTTTTGGACTCTCTTAGATACATTGTAAGAGTTAAGTGATGTTGTTTTGCCCTTCCCCCATCCCGGTTTACCCCTTTTTTAAAATCCCTTTCATTACCTCACTGTTTAATATTATCTCCGGGGGGTGGGGAGAGGGGTTATTTATTTGTTCTTCACTTAGCGATTTTCTCCCCTTTTTTTAATATATATAGGCCGGGGGAGGTGGTTACCTTATCCTATTTTATCTCTGTCTTTAGGAGCAAGGTTGTTTTCCCCTGTTATTTTGTATTACTATATTTAATTATTATTTGTTGAGACTGTAATTTTATAATTATATGTGTTTTATACATGGTATTAACATTACCAAATATATACAGGTGTTGGTGGGGGGAAAGAGGGAAGAGGGATAGGTTACTCACTGTGAACTCTAGCTCTGTAGTATATTTGAATTTTTTTTAATCTTAGCATGGGACGCCTGGATCAAGGGTGGGGCACTGGTTGGGAGAGGATATGATGGGCTTATAGAAAGGAAGTGATGCCCCCTGGGAACAAGGGGGAAAATCTCCACTTAAATAAGTTTTATTTTTTTTAATTTAGAAATATATTGATTATACTACTTTTATTTTTTTTAATTTTTTTTATTATATTGATGAGAGTGTATTAAAAAGCCATTACTTTTTGTGTATTTTATATGCTCTATGCTCGGGATGTTTTGGATAGGGTTTCTTCTCCCGAGGGGTCTCAGACTTGCCCGGACGATTATGGTTAATCAGTTGGTTAAATGGTGCACCTAGAATGTCAAGGGGAGTAATTCACCAATCAAAAAGAAGAAAATATTAATCAAACCTCAAGAAAGAAAGGGTTGATATAGCTCTCCTATAGGAGACGCACTTATTGGATAAAGAACACTTGAAATTACAACAGGGTAGATTTGATCAGGCCTTCTTTTCTTCCTTCAGCTCAAGAAGTAGGGGAGTTATTATCCTTATTCTGAAGAATCTCCCTTTCAAAATCCAAAATTAGGACAATATATTCTGCTTAAAGCCCTTACAAATGGAGAGGAATATGGGAGCTTAAATCTGAATTGTCCCCCGGACCATCCTTTTAAATTTATAACAGAAGCCTTCTCAAAATTTATGTCTCTCGGTGCTCGTCATACAATTAAAATCTCCCCCTATAATTGTATTATGGATCCGGAAATAGCTCGGATTCCCAAGAGTACTGCAGGAGTATTCCCCAGATCCAGACAATTGGTGGATCTGAACAAAGAATTAGGATTAGTAGATGTATGGAGATGCCTTCACCCACAGAGCAGAGATTTTTCTTTCTACTCCCATCCACATAAATGTCATACCAGAATTGATATGTTTTTTGCCCTCTTGATTTTTTTAAATTCCATATCATCCTGCAAAATAAGGTAGTATAACAATTCCCGATCAAGCTGCTTTATATATGGAAATCAAGGCGAGGAACAATGAGACATCCCCCTGGCATTGGCGTATGGATTCCTTCCTGATGAAAGATAGAAAATTTGTAAAGTACTTCTCTCAAGAATTTAAAACTTTTTTAGAAATTAATTCTGGTACAGCTAGCAACCCATCAATGATGTGGGAGACCATCAAAGCTTACGCACGAGGTTTGATCATGTCATACTCAGCGACCCAGAAAAAATTAGACAACAACAGTGTCTGCTTGAAGCTCGCTTAAAAAGCAGCTGAAATAGCATACGCTGATAGACCTTCTATTATCAAATTACTAAGGACTACAGCCCTTAGGACAGCTCTGAACACCACTCTGACCCAAACAGCTAAGAGGACAATATTATTTACAAAACAAAGGTTATATGAATTTGGCGATAAACCTGGTAGATACTTAGCATTTCTCACAAAGCAAAAAAAAAGGCCCCTCAAACTTGGGCAGCACAGTGGTTAGCACTGCTGCCTCACAGCACCAGTAGACCCAGGTTCAATTCCCGCCTCAGGCAACTGTCTGTGTGGAGTTTGCACATTCTCCCAGTGTTTGCGTGGGTTTCCTCTGGGTGTTCTGGTTTCCTCCCACAGTCCAAAGATGTGCAGGTTAGGTGAATTGGCCATGCTAAATTGCCCGTAGCGTTAGGTGAAGGGGTAAACGTAGGGGAATGTGGTCTGGGTGGGTTGCTCTTCGCAAGGTCGGTGTGGACTTGTTGGGCCAAAGGAAAGTATGAGTATTCTGACTCATGATCGTAAAAGGATTAAACGCAATCTTTAGAAAATTTTATTCTGAGTTATCGAAGATCGAGCTAGAAGGATGCAGTCATTTTTTAAAAACCTGACCTTTCCGGACGTAACTCCGGAACAGGTATCGGTCCTGAATGCTCCCCTAACAATCCAAGGAATACTTGATGCAATCAGGCAACTTTAGAGCAGAAAGACACCTGGCCCAGATGGATTTCAAGCTGAATTCTATGAAGAATTTACAGGAATATGGGCTGGCCCACTTATGAACATGTTAGGGCTGTCCCCCGCCTTCACTGAAAGAGGCGAATATCTCTCTTATTCTCAAAAAAGGAAAGGACCCAGAAGATTGCGCATCATACATACCAATATCCTTGCTAAATGTAGATTTTAAAATCCTTTCTAAAACGTTAGCATTGAGGCTAGAAAGGGTATTGCCATACATCATAAAAGGAGGATCAGACGGGGTAGATCATCCAACAATGTTAGAAAGGTTTTGAATGTGATTCAAGCCTGCCATCAGGGAAAGATACCAGGTGTAGTAGCCTCATTAGACACGGAAAAGGCATATCTGTTTGATACATTGGAAAGATTTAGCGTTGGAAAGATGTTTACCAAATGGGTCTCAACACCGTATAATGATCCCAAAGCAGTTGTGATTACCAATGGATTAGGCTCGGATAGCTTCTGTGTGGATAGGGGATGCCATCAGGGATGTCCTCTCTCGCCATTGCTATTTACGCTAATAATCGAGCCACTAGCAAAAGCTATATGGGCTGACCGTAATATAACAGCCCCGAGGATTGGTACAGGTAAACATAAAATTTATGCAGATGATGTTCTTCTATTTCACAGTAATCCCCCGATGTCCGTGCCTCGCTTAATCCAAGTTATTAATATATTTATTGTATTTTCAGGCTACAAAATTAATTTCTCAAAATCGGAGGCTATGGCAATAGGCGGCCTTGCTCGTATACACCACTTATTGGACGGATCCCACTTTCCCTTTCGGTGGTCCCTGGAGAGTTTCTTATACTTAGGCATTTTTATTATCCCAATTAAACAAGGCTAACTTTGTGCATTTACTGGAGTGGATAAGGCAGGACCTCCAACAATGGGGAGACCTTCCAATTTTCTGGTTAGGCAGAATAGCACTAATTAAAATGGATGTCCTGCCCCGTCTCCTATACCCTATGAGAATGCTTCTGATGATGCTGCCGAGGCTGGCACTACGTAAATCATATGGCTGGTTGGGTTCCTTTATCTGGAATCATAGACAGCCCTTCATTAAGCTGAAGAAGCAACAGCTTCCACAGGCAAGGGGAGGATTGGATTTCCCCCGATTTTGGGAAATATCAGTTAAGTTCCCTATTAAGCTAAAAAGCCGATTTGGTCTTGTCTGACCCGCAATCAATCTGGCTGGACGTCGAGGCTTCTCGAGTAAAATGTCCACTTATTAACCTCTTATTTTCAGACAAGAGGAAAATCATCATGGATCACTGTAAAAACCCTATAATACTAAACACAATTAAAGCTTGGACTATAATGTGGCAAAATGAGGGCAACTCACATAAAACATCCCCTTATACTCTGATAGTGGGAGCATGGGGGTTTCAACCAGGGCGTACAGATGCCACTTTCAAACTCTGGAGATCCAGGGGTATCTCCTGTTTAGGGGATCTGTTTAAAAGAAGGGGTCCTGATGTCTTTTGAACAGCTGCATCAGAAATTTGGATTACCTCATGGAGACCTCTTTCGATACTTCTAAATTCGAGACTACATACAGAAGAAGACTGCGTTATTAGATAGTCTTCATAAATCAGACAGAGAATGTAGAGTGTTATGGCCAATGGGGGCATCTTCCGTCAGTACTATTTATCATTTACTACATGATGAAGTGTCGGAAGATATGGACAATCTGTTTAAAACATAGGATCAGGATTTGGGACTAGAAATCTCTATAGAAATGTGGAATGACATTTGGAAAAATGCCAGAAAAATCTCCATCTGCAACAGAACTCAGGCCATTCAGTTGAAGACACTTCATAGGGCCCACATAGCACCAGACCAATTAGCAAAATTTAAGGCAGGAGCATCTCCAATGTAAAATAGAGGTGGGCACTCTTCTACATTGTTTATGGACCGGTCATAAGATCTGTAGATATTGGACTAAAGTAGCAAGTGCTCGGACAGAAATCTTAGGAATGGAAATTAGAGTAGATCCAGTATCTCTCCTTTTGGGCTTTTCGAACTTACCCTCCCTGGATATGCACGGGAAGAGATTATTTTCCATTCTCTCTTTCTGTGCAAGGAAAAATATTTTGGTAACCTAGGTTGCTGAGGGCCCCCCTGGACTTTCGAATCGGCATAGAATTATCATGGAATGTATTCCCCTTCACTTCCTTACAAATATGGTGCACCAAAAAAACCAAATTATTCCATAAAATATGGCAGCCCTTCTTGAATTATATAAATACAGCTATTTCGGCCATCCTAACAAGGGCTTTTATTTAATTGAGATGGCGAACCTGGCTGGTCTGGGGCCCCTTGGGAGAGGAATCCCGCACGACTACGGGTTTTGTTACGATTTGATGTTAACACATTCCGAGCATGTATCTCACTACCCAATTTCTGTGTTATCCGTGATTTTTTTTCCTTGAATAACGTAAGAGATTTAATTATACACTCTGGTTAGTTGAAGGTTAGATTAGTAGTTAGTTGAGTTTTGTTTTTTCTCTTGGTATCTCTTTTTTTCTGTTTGATAGATTTTGGTTGTTATTTATTTAAGATTTAATTGTTTATACTTGGGTTTTTTTTAAATTTGTAAAATTGTAAAAACATCTATTAAATAAAAGTAAAATGTAGTGGCAGAGTTAAGAAAATTAATCAAGGATACACTGAGAACTTATTTTCATCTCCATGAAACCTGATTTTCAAATTAAAGGTTAACATGGTTTCCCTGTCAGTGCGATATTCTTTTTATTTAGAGAGCAACTTCATGATTATCATATTTAAAAAGTGCGTGGACATCAGAAGATACTGTCCAATTTGTGTATTAATAATGGTGAGCGTGATTAGCTTCACTGTCTTCCTTGCTGCATGAGCTGGATCAAGTTTTTCAAAATGGAAATCTGGCTAGAAAAATATAAAATAATTGCACAATAAATTGAGCACACTGTCCACCTTGATCCCACCTCACAAAAGTGACAACAGCATTCAAACTTTCCAAATGTAAAAAAAGAGCCAGAGAGCGAAAGCCACAGACAGACAGGGCAATTTACTTCACTACAACTATCCTAGCATGCAAAGTTTATGTTGTTTCTATCAAAGGCTAAAATATAAGACATTGAGATGTAGGGGATAAAGTGAGCCACATAGTATACCTGTATTAAGGAAACATGTTGCATATTGAGGACCCACAACTCACTTTTTCACTAACTTCACCAAATTGCTACTACTGCCAAGTTTCTCCAAGCTCTAACCTTTCAGCAACTCTAAAGCAAATACAACTGGGGTTGGGGGGGGGGGGGGGGGGGTTATCTTCACGATTCCTCTCAGCTGGACAGAGACTGAGACGGAGATGGAGATGAAGATGAACTTCTTCAGTTCCCACATTACCCCAAGGCTTTTCCTCAGCAGTAGCCCCAAAACAGCACTTCATGCTCCCCTCCCCGAGACTTCCCAGTCCCAGTGACTCTCAGCCTGCTGTAACAACACCTTTTTGAAGATGGAACCACTTCTACCTGCTCCTAAATACCTGACTTGGCATCAACTGATTATCTCCATCAGATTGTTGAAAGTTGCTTGACTTGTTCGGCATGACCACATATAACGTGAGGTAGCATTTAAAATAATTCATATTTTTGAACAAATAGAGCACTCCTTGGATTGGTCTGTTGCCTGAAATTTTACAATAATCAGATGCTGATGTATAACACAAAATTGATTTTTTAAAAAATGCCATCACATATCTGACATTAACAACACAGGTTTACTTTCCATACCAGCAGAAGTTACCATCCCTTCAGTGTGGAATCAGGCCATTTGGCTCACTAAGTCTGGACCAACCCTCCTAACAGTATTCTACTCAGACCAACCTCCCTACCCTATTCCTTTTACCCTGCATCTCCCATGGTCAACCCACCTAGCCAGCACATCCTTTGGACTGGGGAAGGAAAGTGAAGCACCCGGAGGAAACCCATGCAGACATAGGGAGAATGTCTGTGTGGAGTTTGCACAGTCGCCAGAGGGTGGAATTGAACCTGGGCACTGGCACTGAGAGGCAGCAGTACTAACCACTGAGCTGTTGTACCACTCTTCTCCCACTTTTCCTGCCTGAGGCATGGTGACCTTCAGGTTGAAGCATCACCAGTCATCTCTCTAAGACTAGGCCTAATGTCCTCTGGGACAATGGGGACTTTACCTCAAGTTTCAGCCCCTAGTAACTTCCAGAATTCTAAACCTTACTCTTTTAGTAGCTGGATCTTAGTCCAAGGTCAATAAACAGACATAGCACCCAAGTCAAATACAAACAAAACACAGTATTTACATGGAAAAAATAATTCTTTCTTGCTGTCAGCTAATTCACAGACTTAGAAAATATTTGAAACCGTACATAGAGAGAAAAAAAATACATTGACAAATATGCAAATTTCCATGAACAGTCATATTTGTTTGGGATATGTGATGTTTATAAAGAAGTAAAATGGACCTTAAATTGGTGATTTACCCAATTAATATTAAGTTGTGAACTCAGTCTGAACATCTAAAAGATCAGAAGTACAATACAGACAATAGCGAATCCAAAATATTGCAGACAGTCACAAATTGTATAAACGTAGTTGACACTTCAGTAAAAGATGGAATTCATGCCAAACTGAGAAAATGCCAAAGAGATCTTTTAGGGAGAACAAAATGATTCAACATTGCAGCATTCGTCCAAGATTGTTTATCATATATCATCATAATGATTCACCAACAAACAATTTTGAACATTGAGGAGTCTGAAGGCTGTTCCATGGTCTGGAAAGTTCTATATTTAAATGCACGGAAAATAAGATTTTGTTTCCTTGAAGCAAACTTCAACACGAACAATTACCAATTACCACATCTGTTAAAACAGCAAGCTTAACCCAAATTAAAGTCAGCACATGGAATACTCTCAGAAGCAGCTAATAAGTAATTCTGCTTCTGTCATTGCCAAGTTTTGAATTTACAACAAACAATACAGTTTTCTGCTCTATATATGATCTGATTCATATTGCTGGGCTGACAGTCTTCTTTCTTTCTTTCTTCCACCCACAAATGTTCAACATCGAATATGTTTGGGCAATGCAATCCACTCTTTATTGAGCACAGCACAAAAACAAAGCTCATAGTTCAGCATTAAATCAGCATCCACACTCTAAAAAGGTCACAAAAAGTGGTTGCTAAGGGATGGGAAAATATCAGCTGCTACTGGGGCAGTAGCAGCTAAATCAAGTTATATTCTGCCTAAAACTGTGCAATATTTGATCAACATGGGTTTTTCACATAGTGTTGGTGAATTGGAACACCTAACATTCCTCACCTTGATGAGCAAGTCTTTAAAATGGTGTGAAGCATAAATTTCAAAACAAAATTAAATTAATGCATCAAATAGTGATATCTGAAATATGCTGCACCAAATAAGTACATCTGATATACAGAGAGATTGCAAGCACACTGGAAAAGATCTGTCCTTCATTCTGAAAGAATTATATTGTTTCTCCTCAATCTGATTAACTCACCACTCAGCATTGCCACATGCTAGTTTTAGGCAGTGTGGTTAGTATGCTGAATCAAATGGGGGAATTGGTGCGGGGGGGAACAAAAGAGACCAGGAGGACATGAAAAACACTGACAAGAAAGAGATTCACATAGAATCCCCAAGATTTTCATTTAAATTTTCAGTTAAGATATTGTTTTGAAATGTAAACAAGATTACAACTGGTTTATGGGAATTCACCTCGGAATTCCTCATGCTCAAGTTTTCATGTTTAAGTGGATTAACATGCAGGCTCTCATTGATAATAGTAGCAGCATGCAAATTATAAAATTTATAACATGTTCAAATATACATGAAAGCCATACAATTCCAATTCATGTGTATTTTCATTAAAATATTGATTTTAGTTTCAAATATCAGTGGATTTTTTTCACTTCCAAAAAGAGGAGTTACTTTCAAAAAAACTCACCAATATCATTCGGCAAACATCCAGATTATATCAGAGTACAATACCAGTGGCAACTTGTTCTTAATTCTACCTTGCTACCAGAGGAGGCAACTTATATCTTGCTACAACCTCTACTGTTTTTTAAATTTGAAAACCATTTAAAGTTAACTGCATAAAAGACAATTATTATTTCAAATATAAGAATTTCATACTGCAATGCAAAGATATTTAGATACAAATCAAATACATCACTTTCACAGAGGTAATTGATACTTTTATTCAAATTAAGCACTTGTTGTGGTGACAGAACCCATTTAAACACCTTTTCAATGAACAAAGACTTTAATTAATGCCTGCTATGAACAGACTATAATGTGTAAACTTTTGAATATCATCACGACCCAAGATGTCAGACATAACTTTGAATAGGTTTGTAGTAAGAAAATTTAATGCCAATAATCATTGGCATTGTAGTTGTATACTGCAGATATTTCATTGTTAGCACATGATCTAAAATTACCTAAATTTAATTTGCATTCAATTGCCTTTTTGAATTAATTTCAGGAATTAAATGTTAATTTAAAACAATCAACGCAATAATGAAGAGGAGCAAATCAGACTATAAACATTGAAGTCAACACATTTGAAGGAACAAAATGCAACTAAAGTGCTATTGATGAATGTTTTCGCACCCCTTGTGTACATAGCCAATACAAAGTTGTTTTTAAACAAAGTTAGAATGGAAATAGAATTAGTTTTAAAATTAGAAATAAACCAGTTATGACTGAAGTTCTTGGCAATTTCCCTTGGCATTACCTCTCCCTTAGAGGAGCTGGTCACACTCACCCGTGCCTCTGCATTGTTTGCCCCATTTCTTTGCCTTGCTTATTTTCATCTTGCACTTTGCTATGCCTCAGTGCTCCAGCACTTCTCCCTTGACCTTTTTCTATCTCACATTTAAACAGTTGGTATAGTGCTTTGTTAAGCACAGGGAACCTTGAAAGCTATATTTAGGGTGAGATTTCAAGAAAATTGTGACTTTACAATATCTATCCTTCACTCCCTAAAATCACGTGGTCCCCCTCCCTCTTCATCACCCCATCCATAACTATACATACTGTAACTCTTTCCCTTCAAAGTATATGCTTAAATTCTGTTTACTCCCCTTCTTCCACTAACATTTATCTTACCTCCTATCCTCCAGATACGTACTCCTCACTTTCCTCTCATTCTTTTCAGTTACCCTCAAGCCAGTTTTGCTGGCTTTTAAGTCCTTTTTCTAGTGTTATTTTTGAAAAATACATTAGAAGTTCCCTCCTCCTCTCCCTCCCACTTTAGCCTGATCTCCTAGGATTTTGCAGTTGTGTCAAAACTTTAAAAAAAATCTCTATTCTCCATAATTCTCCCAAGTACATCCAACATTCTCAGGAGGATAAGTGAAAGTCCCAGAAAAAAACTCAGCAGGTCTAGCATCATCTGTGCATGAAAAAAAAACAAAGCGAACAATGAGTCCAGCATAAAGTCTTCAGAACTGTTGTGACAAATCAGTCATGTTGGATTTAAAGCACCAACTCTCGTGCTCTCTCCCCAGGTGCTGCCAGACCTGAGAATTTCTCCAGCACGGTTTTTATTTTAGATTTACAGCAACTACAGTATGGTGCTTTTTATTTCTGCAAACTACACATCCAGGCAGCTGCTCAAAGAAGTCCCACACACAGCTGATTGTGTGTGGTGGTAGGTTCAAATAGAAATCATACAGCAGAGGACAAACTGGAGGTCTGCAGAAGAGGAACTAAAATTAAAGAGAACATTGACCATCATGAGTCTACCTCACCTTACCCCAAGCAAGCCTTAGCCAGAGGCTTTTTCAGTTTCTCTATCCTCAGTGACCCGAAACTCCATCTCATCTCAATTCATCTCATCTTTCTCAACAACAGAGCTTGTATTCTCCACATTCTCAAGTGCCAGAGACTTTCCCATCACAGTTCACCACCCTCCTCCATTTGCCTCCATAGACGAGGCAGAGGCCAACACCAACTTCCTGTTTTGAATCCCTCATTACCCACATTCCCTCCCAACCCACTTCCTTTAAACGTTTGCTTCTGCAAAACAAAAAACTCCCAAAGTCACTTCCAAGTGTACTTCAACACAGACAACCTATCTTTTGGCCTTCCACTCAACACAAAGCACCATAAATACCATGAAATTACACTACACTTTACGAACCTGCTCATAATGATTTACCTTGGCACTGGGAGACATTAAGCCAAAGCCCCATCTCAACTGCATGGCGTGTCACTATTTGAAGAATCTGCGAACCCTCTCTATGTCCTGGCTGATATTTATCTCTCAGATATGACCATTAAAATCCACTTGGTGGAATGTTGTTCCAGACAAAATAGTTGCTATGTTTCTCTACATTCCAGGAGTAACTACACTTCATTTTCTGTATCTCTCTTCATGCCTTTGAATGGGGCTGTCCAAAATGCAAGCGTTTTCCATTTCAGAGAGCATTTTATCACAATATATACACACAAATCTAGTCATACCAAAAGTATTAGTGTAACTTCCAAAAGTTACGTTATAACATCTGCCATTAAAGAACATTGTTTAGAACAATGTTGAACTATAACCTGGTGTTGTGCAATTTTTTAAACTTAGAAGAGCCTCAGCAGAATACTTTAGCTGCTCCACTGTGCAATTAATTCAAAATTGTACTAACGAGACACACAACAGAAGAAATGTAGTTATGTCAGTTCAGAAGAGAGATTTTAAAATATTTCTGTACTGAAACAGTAAGCAAATTTCCAACTAAGTAAATGCTCGCTTCCATTCATTTTATTCCAAATGACCTTGCTGATATTTAGCCATCCTGTTACACTATCCCTCTGCTAATAGAAACACAGCTGCCTAATAATAAGCCAATATTGATTTTGTGGGATGCGCTTATGATGTTATCCTGACAGAAAATGTCATTTCCGAGAATTTAAAAAGCTGTAGGAAGTTGAAACGGAACATATGAAACTAAAATATCAAGAGATAACTAAAGTCAAGAAACGACAGTACGCACATGTAAAATAAATATCATAAAAGAAATGAAGTCTGGCAACACTTTCAGGTATTCAATAAAAATCCACCCTTTTTAATCCGCTTCTCTTTGTTTACCCATTTCCTCCATTTTAGCAACTCACTGGAACATTAATTTCTTCAACCTGCAAAGCTCTGTTGCCTTTGGAGAGCAGGCTGAAATTTTTTTGCTAATTATGCTTTCAACACCTCCACTTAAGTTTCCCATTCCTTTTACCACCGCCTCAATTTGTTATGCTTATCATGTTCAGATTATTTCTTTTTTTTACAAAGGCAGGAAACAAAAGTGTTATCATTTCAAGATTGCACTTCTCCAAAAGCGAGTTAATTAGTCACCATAACACATCCCCGTTTCTCACAAAACAAATCAGATCAACCACATTAATACAATGGCTACAAGAGCGGGTCAGAGACAAGGAATTCTGCAGCGAGTCACTCACCTCCCTACTCCCCAAAATGTGTTCCACCAACTACAAAGACCAAAATCAAGAGTGTGATAGAATACTCCCCAATTACATGAATGAGTGTAGCAACAACTTTTCAACAACTTTCAGTACTGTACAGGACAAAACTGCTGGCTTGATTGGCATTCTCGGAATCACCAGAGCATAGTGACATTAGTGTACCAGACGCAGAATGTGCTGTACATATAGAAAGACAAGTCAGCAGATAATGGGAAGATCATCTCGAAGTTCTCATTCAAGACATACAAAATCATGCATTGGAAAAGTACCACTGTTCCTTCAGTATTGCTAGATAAAAATTCCTGGAACTCTTTTCCAACAGCAGTACATATGTACTTACAATACATGACTGCAGCGTTTCTAAGGCAGTGGCTCACCACCATATCCCTGGGACACTTCTGCATGGAGAACAAACAGTGGACTTGCCAGTGATGCTCACATCCCATCAGAAGTGGTAATAGGAAAAGAATGGTCAATGTAATACCTGGTTTCAGAACAAAAGGTAGAAACAACATGGATAGTAGTAGTTCAAGGACAGGACAGGGAAATGTTGGCATTTTTAATTAAAAAGACGAAATTACCAAATAGCTCAATGGGAAATACAATAAGCAGTAGACAGATATCTTCAACTGACAGCGCTCAAGAAAACTGCTTTGGATAAAACTATGGCTGAGAAAGTTTGCTGTGAAGAGAAAAATGATCAGCAGCATTCTATTATCCAATTAAAACTTGCTGAGTCATTGAAACTGAAAAATGGCTTTTTTCAGCAAGCTATCGTTCAATGTCATACGCCTGGGGAACAGTTTTTCCTCATGTTCCAACCAGAGCAATAATTAAGCATGAAAAGATCATAATTGGTTTCATCAGCAACAAGAAGTTCATGATTTTCATGTTAGAGGTCAGGATAATCCCACTGTTTTAAGCCTTGGCAATAGGCCCCACTTTGTGCTGGAATCGAGTGTGCTGATTTCAAAGTAGAAACCACATGGAACAGTCTTGCCAGAGGCCCACTAAAAAAAAAAGGACCACCTTGGTTGCCACTTTTTTTTTTAAAATTAAAAAAAAGAACAAAACAGCAAGTTCCAACTAACCTTTGTAAGTGGTAGTTAGCAACAGTTGCCAGTAGTTAAAACTGCAGATGGGAGCCTCTTGGACAGAGAAGGAACATCAATAATCAATGCATGCCCACAAGTTGACTCTTCTATAGAATCATCCCACTGCATGAGCAATTTAAAGATGTTGTGAAACTTGAAAGGGTTCAGAAAAGATTTACAAGGATGCTGCTAGAGTTGGAGGGTTTGAGCTATAGGGAGAGGTGGAGTAAATTGAGGCTATTTTCCCTGGAACATCAGAGCCTGAGGGGTGACATTTGGAGGTTTTTAAAATCATGAGGGGCATGGATAGGATGAATAGGTGAGGTCTTTTTTCCCCCTGAGTGGAGGAGTCCAAGACTAAAGGGCAAAGGAATAAGTTGAGAGGAGAAATATTTAAAAAGGGACCTTAGGGGCAACTTTTTCACACAGAAGGGGATGTATTTATGGAATGAGCTGTCAGAGGTGGTAGAGATAGTTAGTACAAAGACAACATTTAAAAGGCATCTGATGGGTACGTGAATAGGCTGGGTTTAGAGGGACATAGGCCAAATACTGACAAATGGCACTAGATTAATTTAAAATATCTGGTTCGCATGGATGAGTTGGACTGAAGGTCTGATTCTGTGCTGTATATCTCTATAACTATGAACATTGACTTGATACCAGCTCTAAGTCTCTGGAACCTTCTAAGTACCTTGCAAGAAGCTTCCAAGTTCTCTATTATGCTTGGAGAAAGTGAGGACTTCAGATCAGAATCAAAGAGTGTGGTGCTGGAAAAGCACAGCAGTTCAGGCAGCATCCGAGAAGCCTGAAGGGCTTACGTCGGAAACGCCGATTCTCCTGCTCCTCGGATGCTGCCTGACCTACTGTGGTCTTTCAGTACTACACGCTTCGTCTCTATTATGCTTGCATGGCTCTTCCCACCTCTGCTTAGTTGGCAAGGTCACTGAAGGCTTCTGAAGCTCACCTGAACCAGTGGAAATCCTCCAATGTCTGACCATGGAGTTTTGCTTAGTAGTGGACTGGCTTCCAATCCACATCCCATAATTTTTCTTTTAAACCTACACCCATTTTTTGCCATCCAGCCTCCATAGTTTGATTTAAGGACCATAAAAAATCTAGTTCTTTTTGTCTGAAATAAAAGATTCAAATAAAAGTAAAATAAAACTTCATAAAAGCAAATACATTTATCCAATAAATTGGCTTTTGTGATTTTGTTGTTAGTTATTTCACTCAATAAATAAGTGAGTGACTTGAGAATACAAACTCCTTTTCTGCCATTCCTTCTCATAAAATAATCCCATCTTCCAAAGGATTAATATGGTAAACCTCCATTATACTCCTTCTATGCAAAGTGCATCCTTCCTTAGACATGGAGCCCCAGACTAACACTCCAGATGAGGACTCACCATGTTTTCAATTCAACTCCAGCAAGATATCTTCACTCTGTACTCAACATTCCCTTGAAATGGATGCCAATATAACCTTTGCCTTTCTAGGTGCTTGCTGCACCAGCATGCTAACTTTCAGTGACTCATGGACAAAAATATCCAGAGTTTTTCAGGCACCCACACTTAATAAAATCTCACCATCTAAAATATATATTTTGCCTGTTTTTCCTAACAAAGTGACTATCTTCACAATTAATAACATCACACAACATTACAATCCATGTGCCATGTGATGCACCACTCACTCAGATTGCATTAGGCTGCAAGGAGGCTTCAAGGGGATTTGGGCAGCCAATGTTTGATTTGATTTATTGTCATCACATGTACCAAGGCTACAGTAAAAAAAGGTATTATTTTGCATGCTGTGCAGACAAATCATACCTGACCTAAGTACATCAGGATAATGGAACAGAATGCACAATATACTGTTCCAGCTACAGAAAAAGGTGCAGAAAAAGATCAACTCTGATATGAGAGGTCAAAAGTCTAATAACAGCTGTGAAGAAGCTGTTTTGGAACAGGTTAGTACATGTCTTCAAACTTTTCAATCTTCTGCCCAACAGAAGAGGGTAGAAGAGAGTATAACTAAGATGGGAGGGGTCTTTGATTATCTTGGCTGCTCTCGTGAGGCAGCAGGAAGTATAGACAGTGTCAATGGATGGATGGCTGGTTTATATGATGAACGTGATGGCTCCACTCAATTTGGTGTCATCAGCAAATTTGGAAATATTACAACTAGCCCTCACATCTAAATGATTAATATAAATGTAAATGACTATGGAGCGAGCATTGACCTCTGTGGTAGAAAAATGTGGTGCTGGAAAAACACAGCAGGCCAGGCAGCATCTGAGGAGCAGGAGAATCGACATTTTGGGCACAAGCCCTTCTTCAGGACCTCTGTGGTGGCCTACTAACAATAGCATTCTATGCTGAGAATGATCCGTTTATTCCTACTCTTCACCTACTGTCTGATAACCAATTTTGAAACTGTACTGGTATACGTTCCCTGAGCCCATACTCAAAATTTTATTTACTGTATGGTACTTTATCAAAAGCCTTCTGAAAAATTCAAATATACCATATCCACTCATTATCTCTAGTATCCTCAAAAAAGGATTTCCCTTTCACAGTGTGGAAGCAGGCCATTCAGCCTATCAAGTCCTCACCTACCCTCCGAGGGCATCCCACTCAGACAGCCACCCCCACCCACTAATCCCTGTAACCCTGCATTTCCCATGGCTAATCTACCTAACTTGTACATCCCTGGACTGTGGGAGGAATATTGGATCACCTGGAGGAAACCTACACAGCCATGCAAACTCCGCACAGACGGTCGCTCAAGGTTAGAATTGAACATGGATCTCTAGTGCAGTGAGGCAGCAGTGCTGATCTCTGAGCCACCATGCCACCCATATTAACTGCTCAATTTTACCATTCTTTTCTAAAAGGTCAGTTGTAACAACCTTA
The DNA here is from genome assembly GCF_020745735.1 of Hemiscyllium ocellatum. Classification (NCBI taxonomy): domain Eukaryota; kingdom Metazoa; phylum Chordata; class Chondrichthyes; order Orectolobiformes; family Hemiscylliidae; genus Hemiscyllium; species Hemiscyllium ocellatum. The sequence goes on from NC_083414.1 coordinate 34,282,302, forward strand.
ATAACAAACTCTCATATTCTGCCCTTTACATATTCAGGCCCTCTTGTGATGCAGTGTTAGTGCCCTGACCTTTGGACCAGGGGTTCAAATTCCACTTGCTCCAGGTCTGTAAAATAACATCTCAGGACAAGTTGATTTGAAAAAAAATAAGTACATGAGGCAAACAGGTCAGCAATTCTCCAACTGCCACCTTTCACTCTTAAGTAGAGAGGTTACATTGTCAGTTCAAGGGTTGCCAGGAACTTTTCCAGAAAATACAGAATTACAAATGCATTACTAAAGCATCCACCATCTCATGTTGCTTTTTCGAACACTCTGAGATAAAGTTCATCTGGTCCAGGAGAATTATCAACCCTCAATCCAACTAGTTTCTTCAAATTACTCATCCTTACTCACAACCTGCTTTTAGCTCTCCAATTACACAAGTCCCTTGGTCACCAACTACTTCTGGGAGATTTTCTACATCTTCTGTAAAGATAGATGCCAAGAAACTGTTTATAGAGGAACCTCAATTATCTGAAGGACATGGGCGGGAGTATTTCATTTGGATAATCAAATGCTGGATAACATCGTTTAGCCAACCATCGGGACCGTACAATCTTGCCAGATTATCTGATATTCAGATAATCGAATACCAGATCATAGAGGTTCCTCTGCAATTTCTCTTGCCAGATAATCCAATGCCGGATAATCAAGGTTCCTCAAACTTGTGCTATTCTTCAATACAAATTCTCCTTCCTTCATGAATAATGCTTGCACTTGTCATCTCAAACTTTTTCCTTTCACATTATTAGAAGCCTTTATCATCTAACCTGATTTTCCTTGCTGGCTTTCATTCATTTTCTCTTTTCTTTATCAGTTTCTTGGCCCTTCTTTACTGGGTGCAAAATGTGTCTTAATTCCCACGTTCACCAATATTTCTGGCATTCTTATAAATTTCTTCTTTTGATCTGATGCCATCCTTAACTTCTTTCATTCAAGAGAGAAAGGAGAGTCAACCATGGTTAAAGTTGTTCCTTAGAGAAATTTAATTCTGCAGTGGACTTGCATTGAAGTATTAAGCAAAGACTGACAACCATTACATCTTTTACTGCACTTGCCCAAACCACCTCATCCCCTCAGTTCCCTTTGTTCAGATTAAAGACCTTAGTTTTAGAATGAACTGGAATACATTCAAATGTCATGTAAAATTCTATCACATTATAGTCAATATTTCCCAATGATTCCTTTATTATATGATCAACTTCAAAAAGCCTTATCCTCAACTGGATCCTCAACATAATATTCCAGAAGCTCATCTCAAACACACTCAGCAGAAGTCATCCTCTGCATCATGACTGCTGCCTTGATTAATCATCTGAATGCAAATTGAATTTGTCCATCATTACTATTTTATCTACATCGCATGCATCTAATTCTCTGATTTATAGCATGGCCAAAACAAGAACAACACAGTTTAGCTGTTCCACAAACAAATGTTTTGCTTCCCTTTGCTGTCTCTTAGCTCCACCCAAACTGATCTTACATCTTGGACCTTTTGAAGATAGACCTCTTGTACTAAATTGCTGATGTCACTATTTACTAATGTGTTACTCCACCTATTCTGTGCCTCCTGCAGTGCTCTAATAAAGTTCAACATAAGCTTGACAACAGCACTTCAGCTTTCCATAAGATAAGATATAGGAGCAGACTTAGGCTGTTCGGCCCATCGAGTCTGCTCCACCACTTGATCACAGCTGATAAGTTTATCAGCACCATTTGCCTGCCTTCTCCCCATAACCTTTGATCCCCTCACTAATCAAATACCGATCTCAATGATAAATACACTCAATGAAATTACCTCCACAACCTTCATTCAATAAAACTGGTCTATTGTCTTCCAGACTTGACACTGACTTCAGCAGCATCACATTGCATTCTTACACCATCATGTTTCCTTTTTCTAAGCTTTTTTTTGGGGGGGGGGGGAAATGGCAGTGGCATAATATGCTCATGCCAATTGCCATTTTGCCAGGGAAAAAGAGCCAAGGTCAGAAGCAGGCTCAATGCCAATACCAGAAGGGGTAATATAAAGACTCCTTGTCAAGGAGGCCATCTGCCCGCTAAGGGGCAGGAAAGGGGAGGGGAAGGAAAGGCTGCAGATGGAAGGGAAGGGAGGGAGAGGGAGGCTAAGAGATAATAAAAAAAGAGTAGATTCAAATTGGTTAGCTCAGAAACACTCATAACAAGGAGTGAGGAGTTAAGAACAGTGGAAATCACTTGAGGTAATTAATTACTTGCAAATAAATGTGGCTTCTCAAGCTTAAAGATGCCATATATTAAAAGGAGATCGATGAGGAAAAATTGCAGTGAACACTACAGTAAGGAACACTTAACTGTTAAATTTAAATATCAGAGATCCAAGATGCAGTAAAGAGGGTGCCAACGGCCTGTTTAAAATATTCCAGCCTCGTGCGTATTCTATGGCAACACATTACCTGAAACCCCTCTACAACATAAAAGGTACATTAAAGGAGGTGATGGCTGCCTGTGGGAAAGCGGGGGCAGCAATTAATTTAAAAAGGTCTGCTGCTAATTCATGCCTTTTCTCTTTTGCCAATTTAAATACTATACTACTAATGTTTTCCTAGTTGTAGGCTTAATGGGGGGGGGGGGGGGGGGGGAAGATTGATAATTCTAGAAGAAAATTACTTTTATTTAAAGCCACATTTGCTGACACTGACATGTGCACTGCACATTGCTTTAAATCACACGTGCACAGATCCTGGGTGGCTGCAGGGAGGCGCACAGAATTACAAACAGAATGAGTCAGGGTGGGATTAGGATAAATTATTGTCATCAGATTTGCCCAAATCTTGTCATCCTTATTTTTCATCTCATAGGAAGGAACATGCTGGTCCTGAACTCTGGTCAACTGGTCTTTAAAAAGGCTCCCACATGTCAGATGGAAATTTACCTTCAAACAGCTGTCCCCAATCCAGTTGGTCCCCTAGCTCCTGCCTAATACTGTTGTAAGTAGCCTTCCCATAATTTAACACTTACCTGAGGACCAGGCTTATCAATAACTATCTTAAAACTTAAGGAATTATGAACATTGTCCCCAAAATACTCCCCCACTGAAACTTCGATCACCTGGCCAGCTTCACTTCCCAATACAAGGTCAAGCACAGACCCTTCATACCTACATATGTAGGCCATCTACACATGGTTTCAAGCAGAACTCCAGGATGCAATTAAAATTAATTCCCATCTAAGCTCCTGGCAGTAAGGAAGTCCTCGTCAATATTGTGGAAGTTGAGGTCACCCACAACACTGTTTCTACATCTCTCTATAATCTGCTTATATTTAGAGTCAGAGTCACACAGAGTAGAAACAGATCCTTCAGTCCATGATGTTTACACCAACCAACAAACACCAAATTACCCAAATCTCAATTACCTGCACTTGGGAAATAGCCTACATTTTTTTTTTAAAAAACATAACATTCCTTCGAGCAGAAACAGGCCATTTGGCCCAACAAGTCCACATCAGCCCTCGACAAAGTAACCCACCCAGACCCATTTCCCTCTGATTAATGCACCTACCACTATGGGCAATTAAGCATGGCCAATTCACCTGACCTACACATCTTTGTATTGAGAGGAAACCAGAACACCCACAGGAAACCCATGCAGGCACTGGAAGAATGTGCAAACTCCACACAAACAGTCGCCCGAGGCTGAAATCGAACCCAAGTCCTTCGAGCTAGGAGGTTGCAGTGCTAACCACTGAGCCACCATGCCGCCCTCTGTTCCTTTAATTCCTGCTGGCTTTTGGGAGGCCTATGGTGCAACCCCAAACCAATAATTTCACTTTTCCTTATTCCAAACTTCAACCCATATGACTTCGCTGGGTGAGCTCTCTCAAGGTGCCCTCTCTGTCATAGCTGTGGCATTCTCCTTCATTAGCAACGTAACTCCCCGATCCCTTTTTCATCCCTCTCTTTCACAAGTGAAACACCTAAACCCTAAACATTCAGCTACCAGTCCTGCCATAGTCACATGTACTAATCTAGTCTCTCAGCACATCTGCTTTATCTGTTATACTCTTAAAATAAATGCACTGCAGACCATTTGCCCTGCTGTGTTATTAATTTGACCCTGCTGGCTCTTCTATGAGACTTAGATGATTTAGCCCCTCTCCTCTTCAAATACTCCACATGCTGACTAACTGGTCCAGGTCCACACCCACCCAAATGACACTGGTAAACCTCTCGACCAGGATATTGGTGTCCCTCCAGTTTAGGTGCAACCGTTCCTTCTTGCACAGGTCTCACCTGTCCTGGAAAAGATCCCAACGATCCAAATTTCTGAATCCCTCCCCTCCTACACCAATACTTTAGTTATGCTTTGTGTTTTATCTTCCTATTTGCAAAACTTTGTTTTAGCTGGCACCGATAAACCGAGCATATTGTATACCTCAAATACCGTAAAGTTTGTATTTGAATTTGTAATTTATTAACCTCAATGTACATATACTTCTCGTTCAATTGAATAGCCACGCAAAATGCCAACAGTTGATTCAGTTTTCAAGTCAATTTTGCCTCAAATACCATAATCTACCATGATGTCCAAGTAGTCAGTTTAGGGTTTGAGTGAGAAGACTCTCTGCTGGTAGGTTTTAAGGCAAAGTTGCGTTATTATTTCAATGATTTATGCTTTAAATAAAGTGTAACAATAATGTGCATACCCTGCATGTTTTTACATCAATTATGTGGACCTCATGATTATCTGGAATATTTGATCAGCCAGCACTCCTGGTCCTACAGAGCACCTGTTATTAAAACAGCATTTAATCTCCCTCCTGACACTACTCACTCAGTCTCTACTGCTGGTTCCTGAGCAACCAAGCCTATGCCACCTTTCGAGCTGCGACACAACTTCTAGAGCTTTATGTATGGATTCAGCTCCACTCCTGCTGCTCTGACTTTCTCCTCAGTTATTTATCCAGAAGTTGCCCCCATTTCACCCCCCAAGCCCCTGCTGTGCTACGCTCCCGCTATCCCTGGAGCTTCCTAAATGTGCTTAGAGCTGTAACCATCCAAATAAGTGGTATGCATACCATCACAATCCTGACCAGTGCCTTTCAGATAATAGGCAGGGATCGGAAAAACACATAGCATATTACTCAGCACAGGATTCCTAGCCTCTGAACACCTCTTGCAGCCACATTATGTAGTGACAGGTCCAATTCAGTTGCTGGCTAATGTCACCCAAGACTTTGATAGTGATAGCTTGATGCTAACACCATTCAATGGCAAGGGGTGATGACCAGATTTTGCCTTGATGGAGATGTGTGACATAGATGTTGCTTGTTATTTGTCAGCCCAAGTCTGGATATTGTGCAGGTCTTACTGGATTTCAGCATGACTACTTCAGTATCTGAGTAGTCACACATGGTGCTGAACATTGTATAATCATTGCCAAATATCTCCACTTTTGATCTTATGGAGGGAAAATCACTGAAGAAGCAGCTGAAGATGGTGGCACCTTACATACTAACCAGAAGAACTCCTCCAGAGACATACTTGAGCACAGTTGACTGAACTTAAGTTTCTTCGCTGTTCGATATAATTCCAGCCACTGGAGAATTCTCCCCAATCCCCCTGACTCCAGTTTTGCCAGGGACTAGATTCTTATTTAGTCAAGCATAGTTTAACATAGTTACCCTCAACCATACATCTCTCAAGTTCAGTCCTTTTTATCTACATAAGGACCAAGGCTGCGATGAGCCGAGAAGTGGAATGGTCTCGGCTGAACCCAAATTGAGCAGCTTATTCTTTTACTAGTGCCATTTGAACTTTGCTAATGATCGAGAGTAGAATGATGTGCTAATTAGTTGGGTTGGATTTCTCCTGCTTTTTTTTCACACAGTAAGTTCCTGGGCAATTTTCCACATTCCCAGGTGGATGTCAGTGCTGTAGCTGTATTGGAAGAGCTTGGCAAGAGGCTCACCTACAGCTGGAGCATATCAGAAGTTCTGTTGCTAGAATATTGTCAGGGCTAATAGCATTGGCAGAGTCCAGTACATTCAGTCACTTTGCATTAACTCTGATCAAACTCAGATCCTGTGCAAGCCCAAATATCATTTAGGTCAACACAAATAACAGAAGGTTATGTTAGTACATGATTGCAAAAAAATAAGTCAAAGAAAACCCCCAAGAAAAATATAAATGTGTTCCCTGGTAGGAAAGCTGGTCAGGCTGAGATGTTGTCATCCAAAATTAAAAAAAGGGTGAAAATCCTGTGTAAATTTCAGTTAGTGACTTAACTCAAACAGATTTAAAAAATGTTAAATAAAAGAAAAGGCTATGGTCAGTTCAGAAAAACAGAAACCAGAAGATTTGCGTTTGAGTTCATATGAGATGCCATCTATTTATGCATTTGCTATTTGCCTGTTTCAGCACACTGTTGCTACTGAGTCTTAGTGGTTTTAAGAGTGGATGCTTGTGGATATGGTGCCAATCAATTGGCCTGCTGTGTCCTGGAGGATATCAAGCTTGACTGCTGATGGAATGTACTCATCCAGGCCAGTTGGGAGTATTCCCAAAGCCTGTCAGGAGTGTGATGGGAGCCAGGTGGGGAGTTACTCGCCGCAATATTCCAAGCCTCTGACCTACACTCGTAGCCGCAGTATTTGTGGTGAGTCCAATTGAGTTTCTAGTCAATGATAACCCCAGGATGTGGATAGCTCAGGGGGACACTGGTAATGCTATGAAATGTCAGGGAGCAGTGGTTGATTCTTTTTTCAGTGATGGTCATAACTTGGCATTTGTGTGGCATAGCCTGGACAGTGTTGTGTTCCAGATCGATGCGTTCAAGCATGGACTGCTTCAGTATGTGTAGAGTCATGAATGGTGCTGAACATTGTGCAATCAATCAGCGGCAAACATCCCCACTTCTGACCTTGACCTGGAGAGAGGATCGATCGATGATGCAGCTGAGGAATTCCTGCAAAGTTGTCCTGGAGCAGAGGTGACTGAACTCTGCAAACCATACCAACTTCCTGTGTGCCAGGTAAAACTCCAGTCACTGGAGAACTTGCCCTCTAATATCCATGGATTCCAGTTTTGCCAGGGCTCCTTGATGCCACACACAATTGAATGCAGTATTGATATCAAGGGCTGTCACTCTGACCTCACCTCAGGAATTCAGCTGGCTTGTCCATGTTAGAACTGATGAGGTCAGCAGCTGAGAGGCCCTGGCAGAACCCAAACAGGGCATCACTGAGCAGGTTATTGCTCAGCAGGCACTGCTTGGACAGCACTATTAACAATACTTTCCATCATCTTACTGATGGGATGGTAACTGGCTAGGTTGGATTTGTCCTGGTTTGTGTGTACAAGACATACCAGGGTGAGATTTTAACCTACTGCGAATCCTCTTGCAAGGATGCCTTCCTTGAAGAAGCTCTCTTCCTCCCTCTACAAGGATTTCAGTGAGTCTCTTAGCCTGCTTGGCACACTCTTCTCATTCCTGATGAAGGGTTTATGCCCGAAACGTCGAATTTCCTATTCCTTGGATGCTGCCTAACCTGCTGTGCTTTAACCAGCAACACATTTTCAACTGTGATCTCCAGCATCTGCAGACCTCACTTTTTACCCCAATTTTTCACACTGTCAGGTAGAAGCCAGTGTTGTAACTGTACTAGAACAACTTGGCTCGGGGAGCAGCTAGTTCTGGAGCACAAGCTTTCAGTACTACTGCCGGAATGTTGTCAGAATCCGTAGCCTTTTCAGTATCCAGTGCCTGCAACTGTTTCATGATCTCCTTGGGCGTGAATCAAATTGGCTGAAGACTGGTATCGGTGATGCTGAGGAGCAGGAGCATGCCGAGATGCATCATCCACTCGGTACTTCTGGCTGCAAAAACTTCTGCCTTACATTTTGCACAGACGTGCTGGGCTCTTTCATAATGGAGAATCGAATATTTGCGCAGCCTCTTCCTCTAGCAATTTGTTTAATTGTCCAGCAGCATTCAGGGCTGAATGTGTCAGGACTGCAGAGCTTAGATCAGTTGGTTGTGGAATCACTTCGCTCTCTCTATCCTTTGCTGCATATGCTGTTTGGCACGCCAGCAGCCCTGTTTGGGAGCTTCAGCAGGTTGACACCTCATTTTCAGGTATGCCTGGTGCTGCACCTGGCATATCCTCCTTCACTCTCCATTGAACCAGGATTGATCCCCTGGCCTGATGGAATGTCTGGGTGTGGATATGCTAGGTCATGAGATTACAGATTGTGTGGATAGAATTCTGTTGCTATTGCTGGCCCACAATGCTTCATGGATGCTTAGTCTTGAGTTGCTAGATCTGTTCAAAGTCTGTCCCATTTAGTGCCACACATGGAGGTTTTTCTCAACGTGAAGGGAGGATTTCGTCTCTTTTAGGACTGTGTGGTGGTCACTCTGACCAATACCGGACAGACGCATCTGGAGTTGGCAGATGGGTAAGGATGGGAGGTCAGGCATGTTTTTCCTTTTTGTTGGTTCCCTCACCATCTGCTGCAGATCCTATCTAGCAGCTACGTCCTTTAGAACTCAAACAGTAGTACTGATGCTGGGCTAGTCTTGGTGGTAGACGGTGAAATCCCCCAGAATATATCTAGTGCCCTCAGCCACCCTCAGCATTTTCTCCAACATGGAGGGATACCAATTCATCAGCTGAGAGAGGACAGCGTGTGGTAATCAGCAGGTTTCCTTGCCCATGGTTAACCTGTAGCCATTGACTCCAGACCTCATGAAGTCCAATGTCGAGGACTCCTGACAACTCCCTCCAGACGGTATACAACAGTGCCACCACCTCTGCTGGATCTGTCTGCTGGTGGAGCAGGACATATCCAGGAATGGTGATGGTAGTGTCTGAGATATTGTCTGTAAGGAATGATTCCGTGAGTATGACTATGTCAGGCTGTTGCTTGACTAGTCTGAGATAGCTTTCCCAATTTTTTGCTTTAACCACCAGATGTTACTGAGGACAACTTTGCAGGGTCAACAAGTGTGTTTCTGCCATTGCCTTTTCCAGTGCCCAAGTCGATGTCAGACGATGCATCCAGTTTCATTTCTTTGAGACTTTATAGTAACTGGCACAACAGAGTGGCTTGCTAGGCCATTTCAGAGGGCAACTGAAAGTCAACTACATTGCTGTGGGTCTGGAGTCACATATAATTCAGACCAGGTGAGGATGGCAGATCTCCTTCCCTGAAGGACACTGGTGAACCAAATGGACTTTTCCAACAATCAACCAATCATTTCATGGTCATCAGTAGATCTTTACATTTTTATAAAATAATTATAAATCAATGATTATACTTTAAAAAGCACTACAGATCAATCAGATTAGAAAGCATGTAGATTGTGTTGAAGTAATAGTTTAGAATACACATTTTCAGATTATCTTCAACTGGAATATAGTGGATATTTCTGGGCATCAAACAGAAGAGAAATGCAAAGGCCTGAAGGTCAGCACAAAATGAAGTTTACCAGGGATAAAAGGGACAGCTAATCAGAGAGGGTGGAAGAGTGCAGATTATATTTCACAGTAAGATAAATGAAGTGACATTGTCAGAATTGCTTGAATCGATAGAAGAAACCTACTGGCAAATAGAACCTGGATCCCTGGTGCTGGCAGGCAGCAGTGCTAATTACTGAGCCACCACATCACCCCAATTCAAGTGCACACACCAGATTTGTTATAACAGACAGACAGTCATAAAAACCTAGCTTTCAATGGTTTTTCTGAACTCCTTTAACTTTGTCCAAGCAGAAGTCTTCCAATGTGTCAAGGGAAATTGATATTTCATGTAGGTTTAACTACTACTTGTCAAATGCAATCTGAAATCTGTATTACACAGGAGATCAACTATTAAAGGATGCAATAGTTAAATGTTAAATGAAGGGCGATAGCATACACTGATCACTCTCTCAAGACCTCTGCCATAACATCAGAACCACATTTTCTATTATTTTACAGTCACTGGATGGCAATTTGGAGCTCTTATGCAATTTGTTAGATTAGTGACAGCAAATGGCAAGTGGAAGGCCCCAAGTAGCAATTAAGTGATCACTTAAGGGCCTTATTTGGTGCCCAAGTTAACAAAGTGACCCATAGCAATTAAGCACTGGGTGAGAGGAGTGAAGTGATTGGGGGATACACCGCCCTGGGAAGATCACACTCTTTGTTCAACAACTTTGGAATTCTGCACTGCTATGACCTACTTTCAGGCAAGACAGTATTCCAATGAGCAGACAGCTATTAAAACTAGGAATTTAAGAGAAGGTGGAAAGAAATGGATATATTGAGAACAGAAGCATACAAGTTTCAAGAGATTTTTCAAAAAACTGAAAAGAAACCCCCATGGATAGACAAAGTGGCTGAATGCATTGTCACTGTTGAAGTAGAGAAAGCAGATGAGAAAACAAAAAAAAAAGGTCATAACTAGAAAACTAAAAAGAGTGCTTGAAAAGACAAAGCTGGAGGAAGGGATCGGAAGACAAATGACTAACTCAATTTCAGATAACAACAAGGAAGTGAGGAAGTCAACATGGAAAGATGTCCTACTGCAAAACAATAATTGTGTGGATCATGATTTCATCAGTGGACAGTTGGGAGAACCTCAGTGGTGTGAATTGAGCTACATAAAAGTCAGTAAGTATCACTCCAGTCGGTCAAGTGGTTTGTTCTGTTCTATTCACGAGGTCAAAAGATGATCAGTCATCTGCTTGGTCAAATTTGAGGGAACAGATTTAAAGATGGAACTGGATCAGTGGGTAGAGCACTCAGATTAAAAGTTGACAGCATCCCCAGCCACCTGTCTGAGCATGGTGAGAAAGATTAGCAGCCAGCTAGCACATGATCCTGCAGTCTCTTGGCTGATGTCCATGTGAATCAGGAGGCTTTTACCCTCCTTATTATAAAAGATGCTTTAAAATTGGAGCAACCCACAATTTAAACGTTTCAAAGCATATCGCTTCGGAAAATGGAGAGCAAATCACGAAAAAAAGAACTATACCTGGCTTTCCTCGTGAGATACTCGCATCTGTTCTTTAAGCACCGACATTCTGGCCGCCTCCTCTTTCCTCAGCACTCGCTCCTTCTTCAGCTCGGGGCTCCAGAAAGTTTTAATGCTGTTCATGGACGATCCCAGCTTGGTGTCTTTAACTTCCAGCTCCTTCCGGAGGATCTCGTTCTCTCGCTGCAGATCCTTGAGCTGCGCTTGCAGATCGACGACGGTGTTATCTCGGACCTGCCTCAGGGTGGAGGGCACTTGGTGATGGTGATGGTGGTGGTGGTGGTGTGAGGATGGGGTCACCATGCCGCTGTGCTGGTGGTGATCACTGAACGACAGGGCATCTCCGCCGGGAGACAGGCCAGCCGAGGCGATGTTGGGACTACTGCCCATGGCCGTCACCCGACCCCCGTAGGTGGCTCGGTTGGTCGCCCTGCCCAGGGTCATGGTGCCTTTGGGAAAGCTGGTGGAGGCGACTCCCTCATGGTCACTCAGGTACATGGGCCCCGATGTGGCGTAGGCTGCGTTCAGGGACTGGATGTTCTCCATGGACAGGGTCTTGCCGGCTCCTCCGGTGCCGCCGCTGCTTGTTCTGCGGTGTCCCAGGCGAGGTGACCGGGGAAGCCGGGGAGACCGGGAAGGGCTGCCTTCCACGTGGCCCACTGCCCTGGAGCTGCCGTACATGGCTCCGGTCTGAATCAAAGGCGCTGGCTGTGATCGAGGAAGCCGGCCGCCGTCACTCAACGCCTCTCCTTGTGCTACCTGCCCGAGCTTGTTACCGCATTTCCCCACTGCTGGGCGAGGAGGGCTTTGCCTACTCGTCAGAGCTGCAAGATATTTTAATAAAATAATGTACAGAATCATTCACATTCAACATATTTATAAACTAAACAGGTAAGCGGGGGGGGAGGGGGAAATCAGCGAATACAGGCTTCCAGAAATACAAAAACCCTTTGAAAAATAATCCCACAAATATAAAGCGATGAACACTGATAAGTGTGACATGTAAAACTAACAGATCTCCACAAGAACGTGTGAGAATTGACGATGCACTTGATAGAAACTATCAGCTGAAGGCATTTCTTCACAATCACGTTCAAATGTACCAAATGCTCATAGCTACTGGTACTTTTCTGTGCATTATATTTGTATTTTTGCTTCACCTTCAGAACAATGTTTTCTAAATATTAAGCACTAATGGTTAATATTAAGCTATCAAAGCAGAGATCTTGCACAGCACATGACTAAATGTAATTAAGTAACTGGAGTTAAGCAAGTAACATGACCTCCAATTTCCAATCTAATTTGCATTTCTTGTAATTCTGAGGAATATATTTACATTGTGTCTCTCTCCCTTCAACCTCCGCCCCCATCAATGTTTCTGTTTCCTTGGTTTTTTTCCTTCGCTCTGGGGGTATTTGTACGGACTACCGTATTGTCTTTGGGTGAAAGTGAGGACTGCAGATGCTGGAGATTAGAGTAGAGATAATGTATTTTCGGGACCTCCTTTCTGTTTATGTTATTGAGGCCAAGGTAAACCACTGCCTTTGACTCTTCACCTTCGATATTGGCTCTCATTTCAGTAAAGTCTTAATTTTTGCAATTCTTTCAAGTTTTTAAGTAAACTCTCTAAAGTAGACTCTTCCAGTTCCACAATTAATATTTCTGATGAGCAAGCAATTGCAGCATAAACTCCTCTAGCCTCTTGGCTCCTACTTATGACCCTGAATGAAACCTCTGACTAGCCTTTTGACTGAAAGAGAAAAACTTTTTTATTGTGTGGCATGGTATCAAATATTGTCTTTATATGGTATTGTGAAACGTTTTGGAACTTTTTGATTATCTTTCAAGGTGCCATATAAATACAAGTTGTTATTGCCAGTATTACTGCCTTCACTTGCCAAAGGAGTGAAACCAAAAGACAATGCAGTCCAGAGTGTGGTGCTGGGAAAGTGCCGCAGATCAGGCAGCATTGTAGGAGCAGGAAAATTGACATTTCCAGCAAAAGCCCTTCATCTGGAATGTGGCTAGGAGCCTCGGCAGTGGAGAGGTAAATGGGAGGGAAAGGGGAGAAGAGAGAAAGGAAGGTAACTGAGAGTGCAATAGGTGGAGAAAAGTGTGGTGCTGGAAAAGCACAGCAGGTCAGGCAGCATCCAGGAGCACCTATTGCACTCTCAGCTACCTTTCCCCATGCCCCACCCTCCTCCCATTTACCTCTCCACTGCCGAGGCTCCCAGCCTCATTCCAGATGAAGGGCTTTTGCTGGAAATGTCAATTTTCCTGCTCCTCCAATGCTGCCTGATCTGCGGCACTTTTCCAGCACCACACTCTGGACTGCATGGTCTTTTGGTTTCACTCCTTTGGCAAGTGAAGGCAGTAATACTGGCAATAAAAACTTGTATTTATATGGCACCTTGAAAGATAATCAAAAAGTTCCAAAATGTTTCACAATACCATATAAAGACAATATTTGATACCATGCCACACAATAAAAAAGTTTTTCTATTTAAGTCAAAAGGCTAGTCAGAGGTTTCATTCAGGGTCATAAGAAGTAGCCAAGAGGCTAGAGGAGTTTATGCTGCAATTGCTTGCTCATCAGAAATATTAATTGTGGAACTGGAAGAGTCTACTTTAGAGAGTTTACTTAAAAACTTGACAAGAATTGCAAAAATTAAGACTTTACTGAAATGAGAGCTTCTTCGAAGGTGAAGAGTCAAAGGCAGTGGTTCACCTTGGCATCAATAAGATAAACAGAAATGAGGTCCTGAAAATACAAGTTAGGGAAAGGCAGGATCTCCAACACTGTAAATCACAGAATACTCAGAATACCACATTCTACCTGGCACAGAAATCAGAAGCTTGAAAAAAAGACACACGGCTGGAAATTTGGTCGGGGAGGGAGGTCTTGAGATTTGAGGCTCCAGCACTGGTTTTGGGCAATGGGTTACATCTATATGGGACCAGGAGGAGCATTCTCAAGGAGAGATTTCCTAGTGCACTTGCTTGCTACGGGGACAGGAACAAGATATAAAAAAAGAGTTCAGATAGAATGACAACAGAGCGGATTATGGAAAATAGAAAAGCTGGAAATGAAAGTGAAACACAGCAGAAACAAATCAGAGAATCAACTAGCATCAAAACAAAAGGCAGAATTAAAAGCACTACCTGCATGCACATATCATTGGCAACAAGATAGGTAACGGATGGTACTAGAAGTAAAAGATTTAATTGGCATTATGCAGACATGGTTTCAAAGTGATCAAAACTGGGAACTGAACATTAAAAATGATATTCATCATTTAGGAGGGATAGGCAAAGAAAAAAGGTGGGATTGTGATGTTAATAAAAGGGCGGAATCAATCTACTGGAGGGCAGGGAATCTTCAATCAGAAGAATGGGATGTACAATCAGGAAATGACCATCTCCAATGAGAGAATCTAATCACTGTCCTTGACTGTCATTGATGTTACTATCATTGAATCCCTCACTATTTAAAATCTGATTGAAGATTTGTAGCTCGGGTATCCGTTGTTGTGGTTCTGCTCACCGAGCTGGAAGTTTTTGCTGCAAACGTTTCGTTCCCTGGCTAGGGAACATCGGTGCTGTTGGAGCCTCGTGTGAAGCGCTGCTTTGATGTTTCTTCCGGTATTTATATTGGTTTGTTCTTGCCGCTTCCGGGTGTCAGTTTCAGCTGCAGTGATTTGTATGTGGGGTCCAGGTCGATGTGTCTGTTGGTGGATGTTCTTGCCGTTTCCGGGTGTCAGTTTCAGCTGTAGTGGTTTGTATATGGTGTCCAGGTCAATGTGTCTGTTGATGGAGTTTGGGGATGAATGCCATGCTTCTAGGAATTCTCTGGCTGTTCTCTGTCTGGCGTGTCCTATGATAGTGGTGTTTTCCCAGTCAAATTGCACACAACACTACATAGTGGTGTTTTCCCAGTCAAATTCTATGTAGTGTTGTGTGCAATTTGACTGGGAAAACACCACTATCATAGGACACGCCAGACAGAGAACAGCCAGAGAATTCCTAGAAGCATGGCATTCATCCCTAAACTCCATCAACAGACACATTGACCTGGACACCATATACAAACCACTACAGCTGAAACTGACACCCGGAAACGGCAAGAACAAACCAATATAAATACCGGAAGAAATATCAAAGCAGCGCTTCACACGAGGCTCCAACAGCACCGATGATGTTCCCTAGCCAGGGAATGAAACGTTTGCAGCAAAAACTTCCAGCTCGGCGAGCAGAACCACAACATCCCTCACTATTAATATCCTGAGGATTACCATTTACCAGAAACTCAACTGGACTCACTGCAAACACAATAACTACAAAAGCAGGTCAGAGGCTAGGAATCTTGCAGCAAGTAACTCACCTCCTGATTTCCTAAAGCCATCCAGGAAGCATAAGTCAGGAGAGTGATGGAATACACCCTAATTGCCTAGATAAATGCAGCTCTTCACAATAAGAAGCTTGATACCATTTAAGACGAAGGAAGCCTGCTTGATTGGCATCACATCCACAAGCATTCACTCTCTTCACCAGCAACACTCAGCAGCATAGAAATGTACAGCCATGGAAAAAGACTCTTTGGTCCAACCTGTCCATGCCGACGAGATATCCCAACCCAATCTAATCATACCTGCCAGCACCCGGCCCATATCCCTCCAAACCCTTCCTATTCATATACCCATCCAAATGCCTCTTAAATGTTGCAATTGTACCAACTTCCACCACATCCTCTGGCATCTCATTCCATTATGTACCAACCTCTGCGTGAAAAAGTTGCCCTTTTAGGTTTCTTTTATATCTTTCCCCTCTCACCCTAAACCTATGCCCTCTAGTTCTGAACTCCCCAACCCCAGGGAAAAGTTTGCCTATTCACCCTATCCATGTCCCTCAACTTTGTAAACCTCTATAAAGGTCACCCCTCAGCCTCGGATGCTCCAGGGAAAACAGCCCCAACCTGTTCAATGATGCGCTACAGAAATTCACCATGGCTCCTTAGACAGCACCTTCCAAATCCATAGCGATTTCCATTTAGAAGGTCAAGGGCAGCAGATCCATGGGAATACTTGCAAGTTTCTCTCCTGCTATTCTAACTTGGAAATATATAACCATTCCTGCAGTGTTAAACTCTTTCCCTGACAGGATTATGGATCTGCTAACAGCACATGGACTGCAGTGGTGGTAAAGTGCATTCTTGAACCATCTTCTCAATGGCAACTGAAGATGTTAGCCACACACACACACACACACACACACACACACACACACACTCCATAAATTGACTGGATGAAGCTAAGAAACATCAAACAATAGCAATTGTTACGAGTGATTTTTATACATCTAAACAACTGTAATATTGTGGAACAGAGTTTAAAATACAGAAGCTGAAAGTGCATATTACAAGGGGAATAAATAACCTGGATGACTACGATCCACATCTTGGCTGGGTAAATTAATAAATACCAATTCTTAAAATGTGCTGGAGATTGTTGGTTCCTCCACAGACTGCTCAAGAAAACTAAAGACACAGGATATTTTAGATCTGATATTATGCAATGAGAAAGGGCTAATTAATAACATTTTGCACAAGAACCTTGAGGGAATAGCTGGCATAGTATGGTAGAATTTTCCATGCATTTTGAAAAAGAGGTCATTTAATCCAGAACTAAGGTCTTAAATGTAAACAAGGGTGATTGTGAAGCTGAGGAGGAAGCTGGCTGTGATAGATCAGGTTTAAAAAAACAATTCTTTCAAGGCAAAAATACCTTGTAAGTCATGATGAACTTTGGATAAATTAAAGATAGCACTAGATAAAAAAGAAGTTTTATAACATTTTTTTTAAAAAGTTGCAAATCTGAAGAGAATTTTAGATTTCAGAAAAGTAAGACCAAGACATTAACAAAGAAAAAGAATACAGTATCAATGTATATAGGTATGCAAAAAGGAAAATATTAGCAAAACATAAATCTGGGTCCACTGCAGGCCCAGACAGGAGAATTTATAATAGGAAAGAGAAATGGCAGAAAAGCAAAACAATTACTGTGTGTCTACCTTCAGAGGAAAACAAAAAAAAACTGTCTAAAATACAAAAGATCAAAGAATCTGTTGACAGTGTGGATTTGAAAAACTCATTTTGAAAAAATTAACGAAGTTTACAAATCTCTGGGACCTGACAACCTTCACCCTGGAGTGTTGGAAGAGATAACTAGGGTTAGTGAATCCATTGGTATTCATCTTCAAAATTCTATTAATTCTACAACACAGTGTTTGCAGACTGAAAATTTTAAAAGGAGAAGGAAAGAAAAGAACTACGGACCTGTTAGCCTATGTCAGTAGTAGGGAAATGTTTGAATCAGTTGTACAACACAGGATTGCTGAATATTTACAAAATAATTGTCCCAGTGAACAGTCAACGTGGATTTTCGAAAGGGAAAATGATGTTTTAAAACCCTGATAGTTTTAAGGATGTTACTAGAAAAATTTATAAGGGGAAAACTAGTGGACATGATGTATTTGGATTTTCAGAAGGCTTTTAATAAAGTCCCACACAAGATACAAGTGAACAAAATTAAAGTGCATGAGATCTGGTAAAATAGCCTAGTGTGGATTAAGGATCAGTTAAACAGGTGTAAACAAAATGAATAGAGTAGTTCTTTTTCAGAGGGTTGGCAGGCAGTGACCATGGAGAACCATAAGGATCACAGTTTGAGTCCCAGCTGTTCATAACCTAGATCAATATTTGAATTGGAGGACAAACTATGATATTTACAAACTTGCAGATGACAAAACTCAGTGGGAATGCACATTGCGAAGGAAGCAAAGAGGTTTCACAGGGATTTAGACAGACTAAGTAAGCGAAAACATGGCAGATGGACTATGTGGATAAATGCATGGTTATCCACTTGGACAGGAGGAAGGAAGATACAGAATATATTTTTTTAAAATGGAGAGAGATTGAAAATGTTGATGTTCAAAAGGACCTCGGTATCCTTGTTAAAAAGTCATTGACAGCTAGTAAATATTGCAGGAAGCAGCAGATTAGTCTTTAGTTCAGGAGCAAATAAGTCTTGCTTCAGTTATACAGAACACCACAATATGGAGTACTGGGTGTGACGATACAATGCCTTTAAGAGGTGTATTTTTTCCTTTTTTTTGAAGGGAGGGTTTAAGGCAGAGGTGAAGAGCTGTCTATTAAAAACTCAAAATAAACAGCTTGAGGCCTTGTGTGTTTTGTTTGAAATGTTGGAACAGTAGAAACAGCCAGCATGGGTGTGGTCAAGCTCCCGCAGAACCAGGAGTTTTAGCTTCAGCTTTCAGCAGTTGGTGCTGAAGTCTAAGCAGGGTTTGGAAACTGCAGTACATTTGTCCCTGCTACATTGAGTTTTCTCTTGGTATTTTCCTGCTGCTAGAGTTGCATGTGAGACAATAGGTTTTCTGAATTTGCTTTTTGCCAAGGATGTGTTTACTATATTGGAGCAGTTAATTATTATTCTATTAAATTTTCTAATAGAGTTGTTATACCAATTTCTTCTTTATTTCATTGTATAATAACAATTGTGAATGAATAAAGTCTGTTTTGCTTTAAATTCAGTAGTCTTGCTTCCAGAACGAAACTTGTCTTTAAAACAAAAAGAGAGTTAGGGTCTAGGCTATCTTCATAATGTATTGTTGAGGGGGTCTAATCTGGTCCAGAACAGTACACAAAATTGCACACCTTGACTAAGGAAGAATATACTTGCCAGAGACTAAGTGCAGCAGAAGTTCACGGTACTGATTCTTGTGATGATGGGTTTTTGTCCTATAAGGAAACAAATTCAGGAGAGTGAGCCTCTGTTTTCTGAATTCAGAAGAACAAAAACAAAGGGCAATCTCATAAACTTACAAAATTCCTTCAGAAGGGACCAGCAGTAGATGCAGAAAGCATATTTCCACTAGCTGAGAGGTCTAGAACTAGGGGGGTTACAGTATCAGTATAATAAACAATCCATTTCAGACAGTGATTCATTCAGAGGCTGGTGAATGTTTGTAACTCCCTCGCCTAGAGGGCTGTGGAACCTCAGTCATTCACCATGTTCAAGACATTTTCTTATTCAAATGATATCAAGAGATATGGGATAGCGCCAGAATACAGCGTTGAGGTAGATGATTAGCCACCACAGTCAAAAAGTGTGGTGCTGGAAAAGCACAACTGATCAGGCAGCATCCAACGAGCAGGAGCTCTTCAGCAGGAATGAGGGGGTGGCCCAAAGGGGTGGGGGGGTGTGGTCACTGGGAATACGATAAGTAGATGAATGTGAGGGGTGTGATGGTGATAGATCGGACAGGAGGGTGGAAAGGATAGGTGGGAAGGATGATGGACAGGTAGAACAGTTTAAGAGGGTAATGCCGACTTGGAAGGTTGGATCTGAGATAAGGTGGGGGGGGGGGGAAAATGAGAAAAAACTGATTAAAAATCAACATTGTTCCATGTGGTTGGAGGGTCCCAAGGCAGAAGATGAGGCGTTCTTCCTCCAGGCATCGGGTGGCTAGAATTTGGCGGTGGAGAAGGCCCAGACCCAGAATGGGAGGGGGAGTTCAAGTGTTCAGCCACAGGTCAGTGGCGTTGTTTAGTATGTGTCCCAGAATTGTTCTCTGAAACAGTCTGCAAGTTGGCAACCTGTCTCTCAAATATAGAGGAGACCACATCAAGAGTAATGGACACAGTAGATGGTGTGTGTGGAAATATAGGCAAATCTCTGTCTGTGGAAGGAACACTTAGGGCCTTGGACAGAGGTGAGGGGAGTGCAATGGCAGGGGAAGGTGCCATGAATGGAGGGTGGGTTGGACCTAACAAGGAAGTTGCGGAGGGAATGGTCTCTGAAGAACACAGATACGGGTGGGGAGGGAAATATATCTCTGGTGGTGGGGTCTGTTGTAGGTGGTGGAAATGGCAGAGGATGATGCACTGTATCGGGAGGATCGTGGGGTAGAAGTTGAAGACCGGGGTGGGGGGGGCTGGGGTTCTTTCCATGTTACGATTGAAGGGGTGGGGTTCAAGGGAGGAGATGCAGGAAGCGGAGGCGATGCTCTGGAGGGCATCATCGACCATGTGGGAGGGGAAATTGTGGCCCTTGAAGGAGGCCATCTGGGATGATGTATGGTGACATTGGTCCTCCTGGAAGCAGAGAGGCAGAGGAATTGGCAGCAAGGGATAGCATTTCTACAGGAGGCAGGGTGGAGCTAATGTAGTCCAGGTAGCTGTGGGGGGTCAAGTGGGTTTGAAGTAGGATGTCCATGTTGAGTTGGTCGCCAGAAACAGAGATGGAGAGGTCCAGGAAGGGGAGGGAGGTGTCTGACATGGTCCAGGATGGGGAGGGAGGTGTCTGACATGGTCCAGGTGAACTTGAAGCTAATGTGGAAGGTGTTAGTGAAGTTAATGAACTGTTCCACTTCCTCATGGAAGCATGGGTGGCACCAATACGGTCATCAATGCAGCAGAGAGAAAAGGTGGGGAATGGGGCTGGTGTAGCTGCGGAAGATGGAGTCTACCACATACCTAACAAAGAGACAGGCATAGCTATGGCCCATGCAGCCCATGGCTACCCTTTTGGTCTGGAGGAAGTGGGAGGATTCGAAGGAGAAATTGTTGAGTGTAAGGACTAGTTCAGCCAATCAAATAAGTGTGTATATGGAAGGGTACTGGTTGGGTCAGCGAGAGAGGAAGAAAGAGAGAGCTTGGAGGACTTCGACATGGCAGATGGATGTGTACAGGGACTGGATTTCCATGGTCAAGGTGAGGCATTGGGGACTGGGCAAATGAAAATCATGGAGGAGGTGGAGGGCATGGAACAATCCACCTTCCACAGATGAACTGGCACCATTCTTTACCTTGATCTTCGTTACATCAATGATAGAATTGACATCACCTTGTGCTCCCACAAGGAGGTTGAACTGTTCATCAACTTCACTAACACCTTCCACCATGACCATCTCGGACACCTCCTTTCCGTTCCTGGACCTCTCCATCTCCATTTCCATTTCTAGCGACCGACTCAACACACACATTTCGTTCAAACCTACCAACTCCCACAGCTGCCTGGATTACACCTCTTCCCACACTGCCTCCTGTAAAAACACTATCCCTTGCTCCCAATTCCTCCACCTCTGCCTCATCTGCTCCCAGGAGGACCAATTCCACCATTGAACATCCCAGATGAGTCCTTGAAGAAGGAGGCGCAATTTCCCCTCCCAAGTAGTCGGAAATGTCCTCCAGTGCATCTCCTCCACGCTTGAACTCAACCTTCCAATCACAACAAGGACAGAACCCCTCTAGTCCTCACCTTCCACCCCAACAACCTCCGGATACATCACATCATCATCTGCCATTTCTACCACCTACAAACAGACTCCACCACTAGGGATATATTTCCTTCCTCACCCCTATTTGTGTTATGCAGAGACAATTCACTCCGCAACTCCCTTGTTAGGTCCACGTCCCCCACCAACCCACCTTCCATTCCCAGCATCTTCCCTACCACCCAAGTAGTGCAAAACCTGCGCTCATACCTCCCCTCTCATCTCCATCGAAGGCCCCAAGGGATCCTTCCACATCAAACAGACTTACCTTACTTCCACACACATCATCTACTGTGTCTATTGCACTCAGTGTGGTCTCCTCTACAATGGAGAGAAAGGACACCAACTTAGGGAATGTTTCTGAGAACAATCGGAGACACACACAAACAACCCCACCATCCTGTGGCTGAACACTTGAACACCCCCTCCCACTCTGCCAAGGACAAGTCAGTCCTGGGCCGCCTCCACCACCAAACTCTAGCCACCCAACATGTGGAGGAAGAATGCCTCATCTTTCAACTTGGGACCCTCCAACCACAAAGGATCAACGTCAATTTTACCAGTTTCCTCATTTCCCCTGCCCCTACCTTATCCCAGATCTAACCTTCCAACTCAGCACCACCCTCTTAAACTGACTTACCTATCCATCTTCTTTCCCACCTATCTGCTCCACCCTATCACCATCCACGCCCCCACCTTCATCTACCTATTGCATTCTGAGCTACCTTCCTTCCCAGCCTCACCCATCTCTCAGCCCCCTGAGGCCACCCCCTCATTACTGAAGAGCTCATGCTCAAAACATCGACTCTCCTGCTCCCTGGATGCTGTCTGAGCAGCCATGCGTTTCCAGTGCCACACTTTTCGACTCTGATCTCCAGCATCTGCAGTCCTCACTTTCTTCTACAATGGCACAGCACTCAACAGGCTGAATGGCCTGCTCCTGCTCCTATGTTCACATGTCATTAAGGAGAACCTGGGGAGATGAGAAATAGGAGGACAGAGGCACTGGTCAGGGAAGGAAAGATAAGCCATTGCAAGCAATATTCAGACTATGATCAGACAGACAGAGAGAGAGAGGAATGGAACCAGATGAACACACACCTACCCAGTGAGTGGAGGAAATGTTGAACAAGATGGCATGATCAACCATGTCAGAAGATGGCTGGCAGGCAAAGAAAACTTCAAGGAACGTTATTTCCCTTTGTCACAATCACAGAAAATGTCATTTGCGACTTTGATTTTGATATTGTACCAGGGTAGAAAGCTACAGCATGCCCATGGGTGTGCCTAATCCTGACCCTGTAAGGTAAAATTCCACCTATGTACTAATGGTATCAAAATCAAACAACACTGCCGTTTGGATTCTTCTTGCCATCATAAATGAGTAAGGCCAAATAAGTGTTATTAGTTAAAACATGCTCATCGATGGGGGAAAAAATCCAGGAGGAGGAAAAGATCTGGTGTAGTGATAGGAATTGCACTTTAATAAAAAAAATACATAGCAATATTTTTACCAGGTTCACAGTAACTTGAAATAACCAAATACTTCCAAAAGTGCTATACTCCACCTCAGGTCAGACTTGAAAGTACTGTTCACTGCCAGTTAGAATCTGCAGAGGTAGAAGAGCTGTAGGGAAAGAAACACATGTCAGCTTGATGTGCTCCTGGTAGGAAAACAGATAGTATAATTGATCTCATTTTTATAAAGAATGGCCATCATAGAACTGAATTTTCAGTGGTGACATTTTTCTAGAGCACTGTTCATTAATCATGTTCACCTATTTAGCCTTGCATAGTCCACAAGGGATTAATCACGGCAACAGTAAAAATGGAGTCCCAATCAATTCACAAGTCACGCCATCCTGTGTTATTCTCTCAAAATAAAAGAACATCCTTCTTCCTTCATCAATACCTCTGAGGGCAATTCACCTTTCAACTCCTCTCTCTTGATAGATGTCTAGCTTTTATTTGCTATTTTCCTCCCAACTATGAAGACAATGTATTATTTTGCTGAACAACTTACCAATAACCTACTTTTGCACTTTTAAAAATAGTAAATGGCATGCAAGTGAATCACGAACAGATTTATTAACACTCAAGTAGGTGTTGCGTTCTCCCATGGCGCAGCATTTTCTTGCAGTAGCAGTTGTCTAAGACATGTTATCAAACTGAGTTTATGAATATACTTACTTCCCAGAACATAAATCATTCCCTCCTTTGAACAATTTAACAGCTAAATAACTGAATTAAAATCTTTAATGACATACTGGATACATGGTCATTGCATTTTTTTTTGCAAAGACAAACTTTTGTGCATGCTATGGACAATGATAGCAACTGGAATATCCACGTTTTGCCCTCAAATTATTTAGCATTCCAGTTTATTCTTTCCAGTATGTAAACTAACTGCAAGAAGGAAGTCAATTACCAAGACAAACTTTAGATTAATCATTTGGTTTGACATTGCTTTTATGTCTGAGCATATTGAAAAAGTTTGTTATTGTGCATGAACTGATTACTACTTCAAAGTTATTGGCCAAATCAACATCCCGCAGACATTGTTACAGGAAGGAACAAGTCCAAAACGATTAGTCATTACTTCAGAATTTGCACCAATCAAAATACACACTTCTGGGCTTGTTATAATGTTAAAGCTGGGAATTCCCAACTAAAAAAAAAACTGGGAAGTAAAGTAATTCAACTACCTGTGTACAACAGGGAATTAGTTTACTTAGATATATGTTATAGAAACAGGAAGCACTTGGTCTGCAATTCATTTCATGGAATAACAAACCTGTAAGAGGATACAAAGATAATTTTCCTCTGTTACCGAGTGTCTTGTGACATTAATGGCACGATCTAAATGCAAACTGTTGCCATTAGATAATCCTACTTGGGCAATAAAATTACCATGACAAAGTTTATGCATAAAGAACAATTTGTAGCCACCAAGATTATTGTTTTGTCATTCCAACAGCCTGAAACATTCTTCTAAACCAGTTAAGCAGAGTCAAGAAATGATAGATAATTGTCCTCAAATGTTTCTTACAATTTCAACATTTAGGGGATACGTCAGTTCCCAGGGAGGACCATCTGTACAAAAGCAAAATATAGTAGATGCTGGAAAGAAAACAAAACATGCTGGAAATAGACAGCAGTTCAGATAGCATCTGTATAAAGAGAAAAACAATTCATACCAATGATTTTCCATCAAAACGGATTTAATAATTAGAAATGCAATGCATGTTAAAGGGGGGTGGGGAGGAATGATGAGAAAATAAAAGCAAGGTTGAAGTCAGGAGAGAATAAAATGGCAAAAGAATTGGTGGTACATGGCCGAAGGCTGCAGCAATGCAGAAAAGGGGGAAAAAAAATCTAAAAAACATGTAGACAAGACATGAATGGTCGAAAAAATGACCAGACGGTATTTAAAAGCAAAAAAGAGAAGGATAATAATAGACAGAGTAGACTCAACACCAGCCAAGAAACGGGGGCAGATATTCCACAAAAACTGCTGAAATCAGCACTGAGTTCAGAAAGCAGCAAAATGACAAATCAAACATTTGTGCAGTTACAATGGAACAGTACAGGAGAATAGAGATCCAGCTTGGGAGTAAGGTGGAGAATTCAAATGATAATGACCATTATCTCAGGATCATGCGAATGGACTGAATGGAGGTAGACCACCGAAAAGGGGTGACACAATATAAAGTTTCCTTTTCACAAAGATGGGTAAATGGTTAAAACTCAACACCAGGCTACAGTCCAACATGTTTATTTGGAAGTACTAGCTTTCAGAGTGCTGCTCCTTCATCAGGTGGTTGAGTACACAATTGTAAGGCACAGAATTAATAGCAAAAGTTGACAGTGTGACGTAACTGAAATTATACATTGAAAAATACCCTTGATTTGTTTGTTAAGTCTCTCATCTGTTAGAATGACCATGTTAGTTTCATTTCTTTTATATGTAAATCACAAAACTCTTTTAAAAAGTTACATTCTCAGGTTAACTGTAACAATTGGTGTCAGAAAGTCTTATCTGGCCTTACAACAATTGTTAGTTAACCTGAGAATGTAACTTTTAAAAAGAGTTTTGGTGATTTACATATGAAAGAAGTGAAACTATCATGGTCATTCTAACAGATGAGAGACTTAAACAAATCAAGGGTATTTTTCAATGTATAATTTCAGTTACGTCACACTGTAAAACTTTTGCTATTAATTCTGTGTCTTACAATCGTGTACTCCACAACCACTCCGAAAGCTAGTTCTTCCAATTAAAACTGTTGGACTATAACCTGGTGTAGTGTGATTTTTAACCTTGTACCTCCCAGTCCAACACCGGCATCTCCAAATCATGAGTAAATGGGATTGAGATTATCAAATTTAGGATACTAAACTGAATGATATAGAAGTGAATCACTGATTCATTTCGGAATTTGGATGGTGAGGTAAAAAGAGCAGGTTTCTTTTTCTTGCACGTAAAGACACACTTAAAGTTGTTGCCAAGGGAACGGTCCCTTTGGAATGCTGGAAGTGGAGAACAGGAGGTAGCTGATGGAGTAGTCAATGTTATTACTAATCAATGTGTGGCAGTTCAAATGGGTTTGAGCAGGTTAAATTAACAGAACTAGCCGACGTGAATATGCAAGTTTATCAGATCAGACGTTTAAAAAAAACTGGAGTACATTTAAAATGGAAACACATCAGTAGCAAGAACATAAAAAGCTAGCCAATGGGTTGGTTAGGTTACACATATATATTAAAAAAGTGAACAAAATGTTGAGATAAATAGCAAAAGAGCACAACTTACAAGTCCAAGGTAAGATATATCTGGCCTCAAAGAAACTTCTAACACTACTGAAGTCAGGATCTGAATCTGCACGAAAATGCTGAATTCTTAGAGGAATACCAGATCACTGTTAGGATGACAATTCCTTAAGTGAAGTGAGGAAAGTGGTCTCTCCTGGTTGTTTATTCTCTGTAAGAATAGGAAAAGGGGACTGTGAGAAAGATCTTAAAAATTTGCAGAATATAAGACAAAGGAGCAGAAATTAGGTCATTTGGCTCATCAAGTCTGCTCCTCGTGGCTGTTAAATTTCTCAATCCCATTCTCCCACTCTCTCCCTGTAACCTTTGATCCTCTTGACAATCAAGAACCTATTTAGTTCAGTCTTAAAATGTACTCAATGACCCAGCCTCTGACTCTCTGCTTTCAGCCCGACAGCCAAGCTTCTATCCATGCTAGCATTTTGCTTCTAACACCCTGGGCTCCTATCTTACTCAGTAGCCTCCTGTGCAACACCTTGTTAAAAGGTGTTCTAGAAGTCCAAGTAGATAGCATCCACTGGCTCTCCTGTGTCTAGCCTGTTTATTATCTCATCAAATAATTCAAACAGATTTGTTAGACATAACCTCCCCTTGATGAAAGAGAGTGTTGACTTTGCCTTATTTTAGAGAAATCTGAAGTGGCTAATGGGGAGGAATAGAATTAGAATAGAATAGAAAAGTACAGCACAGAACAGGCTCTTTGACCCATGATGTTGTGCAGAGATTTAATCTTAGTGTAAAATATAGTAACAACCCACACACCCCTCAACTCACTACTATCCATGTGCACGTCCAGCAGTCGCTTAAAATGTCCCCCAATGACTCTGCTTCCACCACCATGCATTCACAACTCTGTAAAAAACCTACCTCTGACGTGTCCTTTGTACCTTCCTCCTAATATCTTCAAACTATGACTTCTTGTACCAGTCAATCCTGCCCTGGGGAAAGTCTCTGGCTATTGACTATCTATTCCTCTCATTATTTTGTACACCTCAATCAGGTCTCCTCTCCTCCTCCTTCTCTCTAGAGAGAAAGTCCAAGCTTATTCAACCTTTCTTCATAAGGCATGCCCTCCGGTCCAGACAGCACCCTGGTAAACCTTCTTTGCACCCTCTCCAAAGCCTCTGCATCTTTCCTATAGTAGGGCGACAAGAACGGCACACAATATTCCAAGTGTGGCCTCACCAGGGATTCGGAGAGCTGCAGCAAAAACCACACACTTCCAAATATCCAGAAATCTCATCCTTCACAATGGGCTTCAAAATCTTTCCTATGACGGTGGTCAGGAGAACGGGCCTGTAATTTCCCGTTTTTTTGCCTTACTCCCTTTTTAAACAGGGAGTTTACATTTGCAATTTTCTAGTCCTCTGGGAACCTTAGTGACTCCAATGAATCCTGAAAGATCATCACTAATGCCTGCAACTATCTCTTCAACTATCTTCTTCAGAACTGATGGAATAGTCCATCTGGTCCAGGTGATTATCCACATTCAGATCTTCCAGTTTTTCTAGCACCTTCTCCTTGGTGATGGCCAGCATAATCACCCCCAACTCTCTTGGACTTTTGGGATGTCAGAAGACTGACAAAGTACTTACTCAGTTCCGCCATTTCTTTGTTCCCCATTACTACTTCTCCAGCATCATTTTACAGTGGGTTAATGTCTTCTTTTGCCCTTTATACGTCTAAAGAAACTCTTGCAATCTTCTTTTATATTATGCCTAGCTTACCCTCATACTTCTCCATCCTTATTTCTTTTTTAGTTGCCTTCTGTTGGTCTTTGTAGGCATTCCATTGTCCCTCGCCATACTATGTTTTTCCTTGGCTTTAACACTGTCCCTGACTTCCCTTGTCAGCCATGGTTGCCTTCTCCTCAGTTTAGTATGCTTCCGCCCCCCCCCACTTGGGATGAATCTTTACAGTGTCTCCTGAATTACTCCCATGAACCCCTGCCATTGTTGTTCCACTGTCTTTCCTGCTAAGCTCCTCTCCAAATCAATTCTGATCAGCTCCTCCCTCTTGTTTTATAATTGCCTTTATTCAACTGTAACATAGCTTTAAACAAATAAAACTTCCTCCTCTCAAACTGCAAAATAAATTCTATCATTGCCTTCAAAGAGTTCCTTCGCCTTAAGCTCCCTGAAGAATATTCTCTTCCACTCAAGCCTCAAAAACATGCAACACCATAATATAACTACCAATGATTAGGCACAAAGAAATAGCAAAGGTAATTAAAAAATGATCGTGTTCATCTAATCTGTATCCAATTTTTGCCAATGTCTTACTTAACTATGGCTAAGCTGATGAAAGACGTCAGAAAGTACTACAGAATCGAAGTTCAATTTGTATAGTATTATATAAAGATGGATTCCAAATCCTTAGTATTTCTGTTGCAAAATAAAAGGGTGGGAGTTATCTAACAACTTTGAACCTAAAAAAAAATCACTGCCCAAGACAGTGATCGCCTGTTTGAAATACTGTGCTATTAATTTACAAAAACATTTATAAAATTTTAGATATTGATAAAATTGACTCAATAGTAAAAGGTTTTATTTCTAGCTAGGAGCTTATATACTACAGACAATCCTTCCCAAACTTAATATCCACTGAAATTACTCCCAACTTCCCAAAGTAGTCACCATGGTTTGAGTGAAATCATGATGAGTCAAGCTCAAACACCACAATTTGGTCTAATCAATGCCAGCAGAATCACAAATTCAGTCGAATGACTCTCGTGATGAAGCATAATTCCACACAGCTAACTCTGAATTAGCTAAAATGGTTTACGTTTGTCATGTGACCCTACTGATCAAACACAGCAGAGTTGAACCACAAAAGCAGAAAGTCATGGAGTGCTGCACAAATCATCATTTGAGACACCGCCGAGCGAAAGGGAGGTGCAAAGTATCACACTTTCAAAAAAAGCTCCTAACCTGTTTAACTAATCTTTTGGAATTTTAAGACATTACGAACACCATGGATAATGGTGACCCAGTAGACATGGTGTACCTAGAATTCCAAAAGGCCTTCGACAAAGTGCCACACAAGAGGCTGCTGCATAAGATGAAGATGCATGGTGTTACAGGAAACGTATTAGCGTGGATAAGGAATTGCTTGACTGACAGGAAGCAAAGAGTGGGGATAAATGAGTGCTATTCTGGTTGACAATCAGTAACTAGTGATGTCTCTCAGAGGTCAGTGGTAGAACTTTAAATATTCACAAATTACCTAAGTGATGTGGAGTTAGGGACCAGTGTGAAAGTTTGCAGATGACACGAAGATGAGTGGCAGAGCAAAGTGTGCAGGGGACCGTGAAACTTTGCAAAGGGACATAGATACTTTAAGTGTATGGGCAACGGGCTAGCAGATGGAATACAATGTTGATAAAAGGTGAAGTCATCCAACTTTGGTCGGAGTAACAGTAAAAAGAATTATTAATTGAATAGTAAAAAGTTGCAGCACACTTATGCAGAGGGACCTGGGTAACCCTGTGCATGAATCACAGAGTTTCTCTGCAGGTACAACAAGGGTAATTAGGAAGACAAATGGATGGGGACAAGGGGGTGCAGAGGAGGTTTACTAGGTTGATTCTGGAGTGGAGGGGTTTGGCTTATGAGGAGAGATTGAGTAGACTGGGATTATATTCATTGGAATTTAGAAACATCTTATGGAAACATATAAAATTATGAAGGGTAGCAGTAGAGAGGATGTTTCCACTGCAGGTGAAATTACGGAGGGGGTGGAGAAGAAAAAAAAGGCGGCATAGCATTAAGATTAGGGGGAGCAAATTGAGGATTAAATTCAGAAGGAACTTCTTCACCCAGAAGGTTGTGACTCTATGGAATTCCCTGTAAAGTAGATGATGTATGTTTTGAAGCTAAGATAGATATGTTGTTGAACAATGAAGGAATTAAGGGTTATGGTGAGAGGGTGAGGAGGTGGAGTGGAGGCCACAGAATGATCAGCCCAGAGGGTGTGCTGGTGTATATGCCTGTGAGAGGGTGAGGGTGTGTGCGCGCGTAAGTGCACTTCTGAATGCAGTCCTAAATCTGAAACCCCCCCCCCCCAACATTGAGGCTAAGCCCTCTTTTCCTAATTTTACTTGCCATTGGAAACATCCTCTCTACATCGGTCTTCTCTATTTCTTGCATAATGTGTACACCAGTGTACATGTGTGCATAGTGTAGTGCGGTCACCTATAGAATAACATGAACCAAACATCCCAGTTGAGGCCATTCTTATGGGTACTGAACTTGGCTACCACCTCTGCTCGGCAACTCTGCCTTGTTACATATCCCTAAGTCCACCTTGTAGTACTGTCACCCAAATATCCGAGGCCAAATGTCCTTGATTGCTTGAAGTATTCCCCGACTGGGAGGGAACATCTCTCTTTGACAATTGTTGCGCAGTGTCCATTCGTCTGTTTGGTCTCGCAAGGAGTCACTGAAACAACTACACAGTTATAACATGTTTCATCCCACTATCAGACTTACCATAGACTACTCTTTCAAATCAGTCTCATTCTTGGACACATACATCTCCATCAAGACAGACATTCCACCACCAGCCCACAGATAACCTCATGATGCTGCACTTCTCCAGCTTCTACCCTAAACATATTGAACGGCTATCCCCTATGGACAAGCCCTACGCATACACAGGATCTGTTCAGTCGAGGAGGAACGTGACGGACACTTAAAAGGGCGTGCTTCAGCATCTTTTAAGAACAGGATGCAATGTCCAACTCATCGATTGCCAGTTCTGACATGCCACAGCAAGACCTCATCAGGAGACAGACATGGGATACAACCAATAGGGTCCACTTCGTTGTCCAGTACTTCCTGAGAGCAGAGAAACTACGCCATGTTCTTTGCAGCCTGCAACACATTATCAAATGAAGATGAGCACTTCACCAAGACATTCCCTACATCTCCACTTCTCGCCTTTAAACAACCGCCAAACCTTAAACAGATCACTGTTAGTAGCAAACTGCCCAGCCTTCAGAACAACATCAACCACAACACCTACCAATCCTGTCATGGCAACCACTGCAAGACATGTCAGAATGTCGACATGGATACCACATTACACATGGGGACACCACCCATCATGTGCGCAGCAGGTACTCATGACTTGTCCAATGTTGTCTATCTGATACACTGCAGGCAAGGATGCCCAGAGGCGTGGTACACTGCCATAGCGTCTGCTTGGTCTCGCCAATGGATGAATGGACACCGCACAACAATCACCAAACAAGGACGTTCCCTCCCAGTTGGGAACATTTGAAGTGGTCAAGGACATTCGGCCTTGGATCTTCGGGTGACAGTCCTCCAAGGCAGGTTTTTGGACATGAAACAACAGTCACTGAGCAGAGGCTGATGGCCAAGTTCAGTACCCACCAAGATGGCCTCAACCAGGATCCTGGGTTCATGTCACACTACTTGTGACCCCACTTCACATACACACACTAACACATGATCACATTCACACACCCTCTCCTCATACACATGCTCTCTCAGACAGACACTCACCGCCACACTCACAGGCATTTACTGTCACACTCACACGTACACACACCCAAGTCTAAGATGAATTTGCATTTGCAGATACATTCTATTTTGTTCAAAAAGCACACACAATAAAATGTCCATGTGACATTTTATAAATTCACACTTTGGAAATATAACCTGCCAGTATTCCAATCTTGAAATCAGACCAACCGTAACCTCACGCCTTTAACGCACTAAGCTGAGATGTTACCCTTTTTTAATAAAAATCTTAAATTAGCGAGTTGAGAAGATTTGTAGCTCAGGCTGAGGTTCTGGATGTAGGTTTGCTCACTGAGTTGGAAGGGTTCTTTTCAGACGTTTCATCACCATACTAGGTAACATCTTCTCTGTTTGGCTTGTCCTAGGTGGATGTGTTGTCCCAGTCGAAATGGTGTCCTTCCTCAATTGTTATGTAAGGATACTAGTGAGAGTATCATTAAGAAAACTATAGGTGTTACCTAACTACGAGTTTAAAACAAGGAGAATGGTGATACTCGCATGTCAAAACTACTGTGTCATCACATCATTTAAAGTAAACTTGCAATTCTTTCTTCATCCAAGTATGTGCCTGCTTGCTTGTGGGATCTTTGGTTGAAATTTCAAACTAATGCTGAACTGAGGATTTTATTTGAGACCTACACCTACCACAAAACAGGTTACAATCACCCAGATTAACTTCACAGGACCGTCACAGTTAGCATTACAGACCTGGAATAAGTATCACATCCATGGAGGCAACTGCACTATGTGCCAATCCATTCAACAACTCCCACTATTTCATTAAGTAAAGAGTGCAACCAAAATATCTGTTGTTATGTCTAATTAATATTTCAGCAGTACAATGTAAATGTAGATTCATTATTTTAAGTACAATATGTCAAAAACATAAGTACAGAGATATCTTGAACACTAGTTGATACTATTTTGCTGAAAATATCTGAATGAATGCATAAATTTCATTAGCAATTTGTTTCATATTTGGTTAGAATAACACAATTAAAGAAGGAAAGACAAAACTAACAACAAAAGAAACTATCGGAATTTTGCTGATGTTATTTTAAAAACTCAGATACAGCAATTTAGGAGATGATAAAACAGCTTTTATAGCCAATAACCAACTTGATTCAACGAAAAAAGGCACTGCAATGACCTCAAGGTATAACTTTCAATTTAGAAATGACTTTATGATGGACTTTCTGAATAATGAAACAAGCTAATATGCTGAAAAAGCACAACTATAACTGCACCATGCTTGGAATCCAAATTCCCATCAAACATTGCAGCAAGAGATTGAAATTACAGTCCCTGGTTGATTCAACACATATTCAACCACTGGGCTAAAACTTAAGATGTCAGAATGACAGCCATCTTCATACTTTCAAGATAAGGCAACTAAAAGAAAACACTACCTCTATTTCCAACATAAAACATGCAAAAAGACAAGGGTACGAGTTAAGAAAAGCAGCTGGGCAGGAAAAATAGTTCAGTGCAATGAATTGAAAAATGTTGCAACACTGGCCATCATACGTGATCAAGTTTCTTTATCAATCAATTAAACACAAGGAATAGAATTTAAAATCAATAGCTAGGAGACTGGAGTTAATTAAAATTTTGTACTTAAATTTCATATACAAAAGCAACGTTTACGAGGCATTTGGACAAACATACGAACAGGCAGAGAACACAGGGCTTCTGACCTTGTACAAGCAGATCAGATTAGTTTAGAATGGCATCATGATCGGCATGGCCATGATTGGCTGAGGGGCTGTTCTTCCCTATGTTCTCTTACATGTATTTCAAACAATACACAGAAATAAAAAAATGTTGAGGCATTAATTTTACTTAGAACAGTCAGTCTCATATTTTAAATAAATGCAGATATTTAGATTTTTGATAAACTTACTCCATGTAAGACCAAAAGACATAGGAGCAGAAGTTAGGCTATTCAATCCATCAAGTCCACTCCACCATTCAATCATGGCTGATAAGTTTCACAACCCCATTTTCCCACTTTCTCCCTATAACTCTTGATCCCCTTTCCAATCAAGAACTTATCTATCTCAATCTTAAATATATTCAATGACCCGGTTTCCACAGCCTTCTGTGGTAATGAATTCCATAGATTCACCACTCTCTGGCTGAAGAAGTTTCTCCTTATCTCCATTCAAAAAAGGTTTTCCCTTCACTCTAAGGCTGTGCCCCAGAGTCCTCGTCTCTCCCACCAATGGAAACATCTTCTCTACACAGGCCATTCAGTTTTGTATTTTTCAATTAGATCCCCCCCCCCCTCCTAAAACTCCATTGAGTATAGACCCAGAGTCCTCAAGCGTACCTCATATGTTTAGCTTTTCATTCCTGGGACCATTCTTGTAAACCTCCACTGAACACACTCAAGGGCCAGAGTATATTGACTAGTGGTATTATTGCGGGACTATAAACCTAGAGATCCAGATAATGTTCTGGTGACCCCGATTTGAATCGGCACAGCTGATTGAATTCAATAAAAATCTGGAATTAATCTAATCCCACAAATGATTTTTAAAAATTGACCAGGGAAAGGAATACACAAAAACAGCTTTTATGTGGGACTTTCAATGTACAAAAGGTTCCAGGGCACTTTCAAAAAAAAAAATTAACATAACCACCTAAGAAGATATTAGACAGATGACCTGGATGAATCTTGAAGCAGCAAACCCAAAGGAGGCAAAGACCCTTAAAGATGAACAAGGCAGTCTGTGTAGAAGCATAGATACAGGTGACATACCAAACGAGTATTTTGCATCAGTATTTACTGTGGAGAAGGATATGGAAACTAGAGAACTTGGAGAAATAAATACTGATATCTTGAAAAGTGTCCATGTTACAGAAGAGGTAGTGCTGGACATTTTAAAATGCACAAATACTTAAAGCCCCAGGACCTGATCAGACATATCCTTGAACTTTGTGGGAGGATAGGGAAGTGATTGCTTGGCCCTTTGAGATATTTGTATCATCGACAGCCACAAGTGAGGTGCTGGAAGACTGGAGGTAGCTAATGTCGTGACATTATTCAAGAAAGATGGGAAGGAAAAGCCGGGGACTATGGACAGGTGAGCCAGACATCAGTGGTAGGTAAATTGTTGGATGGAATGCTGAGGGACAAGATTTATATGTATTTGGAAAGGCAAAGACTGACTAGGGATGGTCAACATGGACTTGTGCATGGGAAATCATGTTTCACAAACTTGAATTTTTTGAAGAAGTGATGGAAAGGATTGATGAAGACTTGGTCGACATGAACTTCAGCAAGGCAATCGACAAGGTTCTACATGGCAAACTGGTTACCAAGGTAAGATCGCATGGAATGCAGAGAGAGTTAACCATTTGGCTACAAAATAATTGGCTCAAAAGGGTGGTGGTGGAGGGTTGTTTTTCAGACTGGAGGCCCATAACCATTGGAGTAGTGCAAGGATCAATGCTGGACACACTGCTTTTCGTCATTTAAATAAATGGTTTGGTTGTGAATATAGGAGGAATGGCTAGTAAGCTTGCAAATTGACACCAAATTGGGAGGTATAGCAGACAGTGAAGGAGGTTCTGTAAACAATACAAAGAGATCTTGATCAATTGGATCAAATAGGTTGAGTGGCGGCAGATGGAATTTGATTTTAGATAAATCTGAGGTGTTGCATTTTGGTAACACGAATCAGGGCAGGACTGGTACACCTAATGGTAAGGTCCAGGAGAGTGTTGCTGAACAAGGATCTAGGGGTGCAGATTCATGGCTCCTTGAAGGTGGCATTGCAGGTAGACAGGGTATTGAAGGTGGCATTTGGTATGCTTACCTTGATTGATCAATGCATTGAGTATAGGAGTTGGGAAGTCATGTTGCAGTTGTGCAGAACATTGGTTAGGCCACTTTTGAAATATTGTGTGCAATTCTGGTCTCCTTCCGATCGGAAAGATGTTGTGAAACTTGAAAGGGTTCAGAAAAGATTTACAAGGATATTGCCAGGGTTGGAGGATTTCAGCTATAGGGAGAGACTTAATGGACTGTTTTACCCTGGAGCGTCAGAGGCTGAGGGGTGTTCTTCTAGAAGTTTATAAAACCATGAGGAGCATGGATAAGGCGAATAGCCACGGTCTTTTCCCCACAGTATAGAAGTCCAGAACTAGAGGGCATTGGTTTAATATGAGAGGGGAAAGATATAAAAGAGACCTAAGAGACAATGTTTTCATGATGAGACGTGATGAGTGTATGGAATCAGCTGCTAGAGGAAATGGAGGAGGTTGGTACAACTACGACATTTAAAAGGCTGGACATATGACCAGGGAGGCTTTAAGAGGCATATGGACCAAATGCTGTCAATGGGGCAACTTCAAAATAGGATGTCTGGTACGATTTGGATCCAAGGATCTGTTTCCATGCTGTACATCTCAATGACACTAAGTAGAGGCATAGAGAAATGTGGCAGAGCAATTCCTGGGTTCAGAGGCTAGCACCTGCAAATGGAAGAATGATTTTAAAAAACATATGCACAAAGTCAGAATTGTTAGAGCATATTTAGTTAGAGGGCAGAAATATCATGGGTAAAATTTGAAAACAAGGATCAGAATTTCAAACCAAGGGGCTTCTTGATCAGGAGGCAATGTTGGTCAGCAAGAACACTCAGTCCTCATTACCCTCTGATTTGCTACCCACGGATCCACGTACTCAAGAGGTCAGCCCCAGATCCCATGATCAGCAGGAAATTGATCTCAGTTCTCTGCAGGCCACAAGAGTGGTAGAATGTTTACTATCCATGGGAAGTCCATGCCCCCATCCCTTGTGGATGACAAGGATTAAGTGCATGCAAAAGATGCGCGAGCAGCAACTACTACACAATCAGGTGGGAGAGATGTGGGCAGAGATTTGAATGAATTAAAGTTTGAGGAAGGTCAATCACTGGAGAACAAGAATACACAACCAAGTCCAGAGGTAACTAAGGCACTGATGATGGTTTCAACAGCAGAGGGGTTAAGGAATAGGGAGAGTCACATAATGTTAATGCACTTGAAGGTGCAAAGGCTTGGTTACAGTTCATCTCTGTTCTATGCCTAACATCAAAATTTTTAAGAATCTTACTCAGTTGTTGGAAGAGGGATAGAGCCAGTGATAAGGGAAAATAGTTTGTATCAGGTGAATAGGTATATTTTTCTTAATATTTTATTGAAGGAAAATTTATTTTCATCCAACCCTGGATATTGGGCAGCAAAGTAATAATTTAGAGATAGAGGAGAGGCCATGTAAGAGAAGTAGCAAAAAGACCAGAATCGGAATACTGCTGAAAGAAAAGGCATCTTTTGTTAAAGCTTTTCATTTTACACTCATCAAGACCATTTCCAAGAAGTACCAAAGTAAAGGTAAAACAATTGGTGGTTGGTTGGCAAGAGATTGGTCCATTCTCCATGGCCACCCCTCTACCAATTAATGATGACTGAGAAGTAACTGTCAAACTTTGTTGAATTTTAAACCAAGCAGCTGGACTTTGATTTCTCAGGACAACACCTTGATCAGTGAACCAGAGAACTACCTACTTTGTTTGAGTTGGAATTTTTAATTTTGTCTGAAAGGAACAGGGCTCATTGTCTTAATATATGTATTGTCAGTACACAGAGATGTCACAGTGCAAGTCAAACTGACAACCAATTGAGGAACGTCAGCATAATGGTCAGGATTATGTAGCAAATGTCTGATTGCAAAATGTAAACATTGGATGGTGTGCTGAGAATTGTACAATCATGTGGGGGGGCATGGATAGGGTAAATAGGCAAGGTCTTTTCCCTGGGGGTGTGGTCAGTCCATTGCTTGCTGCAAAACATCCGAATGATTCTGCTATTTGGTGTGATCAGCCTGTCATTGGGACAGACAGCCTACATGCTCAATACCACTGGCACTAAATTTCATAAGCCACATTATTCATTTGAGAGACAGGTAGAATGCATTTTCAGCAAATAAAAAGGCCCTCTTCTTGACAGATAGAAAGGATATGCAACACAATCCATCTGTTTCAACACTATAAAATAGGTTTGTTTCTCAGGGCAATGTTTTGACTAATCAGAATCAACTTGCTGCATTTAAAATTTAAACAAATCTTGGTAGTTAACTGCCAGTCATCATTAACTGGTGTAATTGCCATGGAAAAGAAATGGTCTACCGGAGTGCATGTTCTGAACCATCAGCACTCTGCTCTCATGCAGTGTAACTTCACTTTTCCTTTATTTTGTGTTTTTTTTTCAAATTCTCCTCTCCTGATTGGAGAGATTCTCACAAAAATGTTCTGGGAAGGTGGAGCATACATTTTGGAGATGGAGAGACATGCAAGGTCATCAGATAGGATAGGGTGGTTAACAATATGGTGGCAGCTTGCCAGGACTGTGGAAGAAACAGTTCAGTTGAATTTCTTTTTGAAATGATGGTGGTAGATTTGAAGAAAAAAAGACAACACCTAAGGTGAGAGAATTGCTATTATCAGCTGCCATGGAAGCCAGAAAGAAAGTTGAATAGATAACAATTTATTATTAATAAAGTCAATAGATGCATGTCAGCGGACACAGAGTGGAAGACAAACAGCACAAGAAGTTGCTAATTTAAAGGTTAGAGCAGGAAGCAGCAGATACATCCGAACAGATGTGTCTTAATTTTTGGAACAAAAAAATTATTCATGAGCTTCTCACATTTCTTGTTGAAAGCAAGTGTGGTTTGCTAAGATAGTTTGTGTTGGAAAAAACAGAAGCTGTTTATTTTTGCTTTTCTAGATAGCGTTTGATCAGTGATGGAGCATATTGCCTGATAATGCTTCAAGTAATCTCATCAGATCTAGTGATAAATGGTTTAACCAAACACATCCATGTTGGACTTGAAGTGAATGGAGGTGAAGAAGGAATTGGTGGAATGGTTAGCAAGAAGAGGGACAACAACGTGACAAGCATGTGATTTAACAAATCATTAACCATTCGGAGTCACAATGGTTTAAAAGCCAAAGACTAAATAATTGGGAATGATAATTCAGTGGCCATCGATTTGAAGGAAGTTTTCCCCAATGACAGAAATAGAAAGACATGACCTGCATGGGCCAAGGAGGAGGTGGGGACAATGTGGATAAAGAGCAACACAACTGAATGATTAGATATATCCAATCATGGCAATGATAACAGCAAGAGAAGACCGAGGAGGTAATTGAGTTTGTGGAAAGACCTGAGATGGCACTTGCAGTGAGATAAGAACTCGCTCATGCATGGAAAATAAGAAAAGGATACCTCTGAGAAATCCATTGATGTACATGTGGACAAGGATTTAAAATGGTATGGTGGGTTTGGTGGTGGTGGGGGGCGCGGGGAAGATGGCCAAAGCAAGTTGCCTGGAGGAGCAACTGCACCTAGAGGACGAGGAAGAAAGACCTAGGTATAGAAATAAAAGGGTTACACCATGGTGAAGGTATTACTGCCAAAAGAACATTCTACCGGATATGGCAACACTAACGTAATTGCCTGGAACACCAACAGCCAAGCATAAATGCTGTGATATTTCAAAAGGCCATTTCTTTTTATTGTTCTATATTTTTGCTTGTGGATTGAAAAAGGGAAAAAAGGACAGTTTTAAAAACCAAGTATCATGGAAAGAATTACTGTATTTGTTCATTAAAACTTACATGCACTCAAACTAAGGGCTATTTATGCTGCTTTTTAATTGTGGCAGTGAGGGAAGTTATGATAGAAAAGCTGGAGCTGAGGGGGTGTACCAAGAGAGATTCAGCAAGCAACAGATAGTCATCATTTTACAGACTAATTGTTGATGACAAACGCTTTCTGCTAATAACAGAGATTGGCTCCCAGGTAGCTGAACACACTGTGTGAATGAGTGGTCAGAAGCCATGCTACCCCGATAACATAACATACTGCACAATCAATCAACAGACTTCTTCTGCTCACAACTATCTTTTATGTACAGAGATTGTACAGTATTCAGAGTCATAGGGATATACAGCAAGAAACAGACCCTTCAGTCCAACTCATCCATGCTAGCCAGATAGCCTAACCTAACCAAGTCCCATTTGCCAGCACTTGGCCTACATCCCCTTAAACCCTTCCTATTGATATACCCATCCAGATGCCTTTTAAATGCTGTAAGTGTACCAGCCTCCACTACTTCCTCTGGCAACTTATTCCATACACTTACCACCCTCTGCGTGAAAAAGTTGCCCTTTCGGTCTCTTCTAGATCTTTCCCCTCTCACCCTAAACCTATGCCCTCTAGCTCTGGACTCCAACCCCAAGGAAAAGGCCTTGCCTATTTAGCCTATCCATGCCCCTCATGATTTTATAAAATCTCCACAAAGTCACCCCTCAGCCTCCAACGCTCCAGGGAAAACAGCCCTAACCTATTCAACCTCTCCCTATAGCTCAATTCCTCCAATCCTGGCCACATCCTTGTAAGTCTTTTCTGAACCCTTTCAAGTTTCACAACATTCTTCTGATATGAAGGAGACCAGAACTGTACACAATATTCCAAACGTTTGCCAAACCAATGTCCTGTACAGCCACACTATGACCTCCCAGTTGCTATACTCAATGCAGACCAATAAAGGAAAGTATAGCAAATGCCTTCGTCACTATCCTATCTACCTGTGACTCTACTTTCAAGGAACTATGAACCTGTACTCCAAGGTCTCTTGACCTTACATTAAGTGTATAAGTCCTGCGAAGATTTGTTTTTCCAAAATACAGCACCTCACATTTATCTAAATTAAACTCCATCTACCACTCTTCAGCCCATTGGCCCATCTGATCAAGATCCCATTGTAATCGGAGGTAACCTTCTTCTCTGTCCACTACATCCCCAATTTTGGTGTCATCTGCAAACTTTTTAACTGCACCTCCTATGTTCACATCCAACTCATTTATATAAAATTACGAAAAGCAGTGAACCCAGCACCGATCCTGGTGGCACTCCATTGGCCACAGGCCTCCAGTGTGAAAAACAACCTCTACCACCACCCTCTGTCTTCTACCTTTGAGCCAGATCTGTATCCAAATGGCTAGTTCTCCCTGTATTCCATGAGATCTAACCTTGCTAATCAGTCTCTGATGAGGAACCTTGTCGAATGCCTTAGTGAAGTCCATATAGATCAGGTCCACTGCTCGGTTCTCATCAATCCTCTTTGTTACTTCTTGAAAAAACTCAATCAAGTTTGTGAGACATGATTTCCCACACACACTGCCATGCTGACTATCCCAAATCAGTCCTTGCCTTTCCAAATACATGTACATCCTGGCCCTCCGGATTCCTTCCAACAATTTACCCATCACCGATGCCAGTCTACGGCTCAGCAGTCTACAGCTCCCTGGCTTTTCATTAACACTTTTCAGAAATAGTGGCACCAACTGAGCCCACCTGGAATCTTCCAGCACCTCATCTGTGACTATCGATGATACAAATATCTCAGCAAAGGTGCCAGCAATCACTTCCCTAGCTTCCCACAGAGATTTAGGGTACACCTGGTCAGGTCCTGGGGATATATTCATTTTTATGCATTTCAAGACATTCAGCACCTCCTCTGGAATACGTACATTTTTCAAGATGTCACCATCTTTTTACCCCACATTCTACATCTTCCATGTCCTTCTCCACAGTAAACACTGATGCAAAGTACTTGTTTAGTAATTCCCCCTTCTCCTGTGGCTCCAAACATAGGTTGCCTTCCTGATCTCTAAGGGGCCCTTTTCTTCCCTAATTACCCTTTTGTCCTTAATGTATTTATAAAATCCCTTTGCATTCTCCTTAACCCTATTTGCCAAAGCTATCTTATGTCCCCTTTTTGCCTTCCTGATTTCCCTCAAGAATATTCCTAATGACTTTATACTCAAAGGATTCATTTGATTTATCCTGTCTATACCTGACATGTGCTCCCTTCTTTTTCTTAACCAAAACCTCAATTTCTTCAGTCATCCATCTTTCCCTATACCTAACAGCCTTCCCCTTCACCCTAACTCCTTTCACTGGACTCCTGTTATCTCATTTTTGAAGGTTTCCCATTTTCTAGCCATCCCTTTACCTGCAAACAACTGCCCCCAATCAGCTTTTCGAAGTTCTTGCCTAATACTGTCAAAATTAGCCTCGGTCCATCACTATTTTAAAACGAACAGAATTATGGTCACTGGCTTCCAACGTGCTCCCCCACTGACACCTCAGTCACCTGCCTTACTTCCCAAGAGGTGCAAAACTTGACCAACTTCTCTAGTAGGTACATCCACAGACTGAATCAGAACATCTTCTTGCACACCCTTAAATTATCCTCCATCTAAACCCAGTCGATGTTTGGAAAGTCAAAATCCCCTACCATAACCACCCTGTTATTCTTACAAATAACTGAGATCTCGCAAATATGTTTCTCAATTGCCCTCTGACTGTTAGGGGATCTATAATACAATCCCAATAAAGGTGATCATCCCTTTCTTATTTCTCCAGTTCCATCCAAATAACTTCATGGATGTATTTCCAGGAATATCCTCCCTCAGTACAGCTGTAGTGCTATCGCTTATCAAAAATGCCACTCCTCCTCCTCTCTTGTCCTCCTTTCTATTCTTCCAATAGTATTGGTATCCCGAACATTAAGCTGCCAGTCCTGTCCATCCCTGAGCCACGTTTCCGTAATTGCTATGATATCCTAGTCCCACGTTCCTAACCATGCCCTCAGTTCATCTACCTTCTCTGTTGGGCCTCTTGCATGCATTGAAGTAAGTGCAGTTTAATTTCTCAGTCCTACCTCATTCTCTGTTTTGTTCCTTCCTGCCCTGACTGACTCACTCCCTTTTCCAACTGTACCAGTCTCAGACTGATCTCTTTCCTCACTATTTCCCTGTATCCACCCCTCCACTTTACTCATTTAAACCCTCCCAAGCAACTCTAACAAATCACCTTGCCAGTCTATTAGTTCCCTTCCAATTCAGATGCAATCCGTCCTTCTTGCACAGGTCACCTTTACCCCGAAGAGATTCCAATGATCCAAAAGTGCAAACCCTTCTCCCATACACCAGCACCTCAGCCACACATTCATCAGTTCTAACCTCCTCCCTACCCTCACCAGCTCGTAGCACCAGGAGTAATCCAGATATTACTGCCCTCAAGGACCTCCTTTTTAAATTCCTGCCTAACTTTCTTTATTCTCCTCCAGAATCTCATCCTTTTCTCTTCCTATGTCATTAGTTCCAATGTGTACAATGACCTGCTATTGGGCCCTCTCTCCTTTGAGTACATTCTGCACCATCTCCTGAGATATCCTTAATCCTGACACCAGGGAGGATTCTAATTTTTTGCTGCTGTCCACAGAAACATCCGTCTCTGTCTCTCTAGTCATAGTCCCCTATCACAATCGATTGCTTGGAACCTGACGTACCCCTCATTACATTAGAGCCAGTCTCAATACCAGAAACTTGGCTGTTCATGCCACATTCCCCTGAGAATTTACCATCAGTCTGGTTAGGTGGATCAGATTTCTCCATATCACTACAGACTAAAAATTTAATTGGCCACAAAAAATTTTCTTACGTTTTGCAAAAGAACATGCTATCTGGCTAATTTGTACATTAGTATCTGGGCTAATTTCGAGTAATCAGCTTACAAACAAGCACACTTCCAGTGACTAAAGGTAAGATGGAATGGGTTCGTACATCTTAACATGTTAACATACTTTGATACAATCACTCTGAAAGTATCAATCTGACTGATATACAACAGTGAGTCTGCAGTAATTGTTTGTGCACAGAACAGAGATAGAGAGAACAGGATCAAGCAATTCGGGTTTCTGATCATTAGGAGGCAGTAATAGGTGCCTTGATAAGTCTTTCCGGAGGATGCCAAGTGAAGTTATGTTGAAAAGAAACTAAAATCGGAGATCATGGCATGAAAGCAGAGAACCCAATACATTATGAAAAACAAGAGTTTCCAATCTGTGTGTGAATTTATTTTCTGTGATCTTGGGTAATTAGGGAGGAGACAGTGACAGAGATGGGTAGAAGCTTAAAAAAAAAGGAGGCAAATGATAGATTCAGGTTCAAGGTAATAGCCAAAACATGCACTACAATTAAAAGGGGGAAAGCAAAGCTATGTGGAGAGCAAGGATACAAGTTAGATCATGATAGCTGAGCTTTGAAATACATGAAGAACAGAGGAGCTAACATAGGAGTTAAAAACTAGATTTAAAAATCAATAGTTATACAAACTTAATGGAGTGAAATCAATGAGGAACTGAAGGCCAGGTGCTGACACAGGTGAGTAGAAAGATGCAATACATGGAACAATGAGACACACATTTCCGAAACACTAGAACAGTTTCTC
Organism: Hemiscyllium ocellatum; assembly: GCF_020745735.1. Classification (NCBI taxonomy): domain Eukaryota; kingdom Metazoa; phylum Chordata; class Chondrichthyes; order Orectolobiformes; family Hemiscylliidae; genus Hemiscyllium; species Hemiscyllium ocellatum. The sequence continues at coordinate 34,326,426 of NC_083414.1, forward strand.
CATCTGTATTTCAATAAGTATTGCTGGAACCATCACTTCCACTGCTGGAACCAAATCAGCGCAAATAAATGCAAGAATTAAAAGAACAAGGTACCATATTCATCAGCTGTCAAAAACGGGAGAACAAAACCATAGTTCAAACCATTGCCTGTGTATTAAAAGAGACTAACCAGAAACGGTGAAGAATTTCTTAAATGACAATCTCAATGACTAGCCCGGAAGACCAAAAGGAGCTAAGAGATTGATTCAGGCACCCGTCAATGTCGATATTGTCAGTTTCAGTTACTGTACTGTTTAAGCTCATTCATACAGATGGCATTTAGATCCCAAAAGGTCTTGGCGGATTCAAAATTACACTGACTGGTAATGATTCCACTGGACAATGCTCTGCCTGGTGATCACAGGTCCCAGGCAACCCCCACCTACACAAAATAAACAACAGCTCAGCAGAAGAAAAATCTAGATACAGCACTGTAGTAGCGTCAGCTGAGAAACAAGATTTCAATGATTATACCTGCCGTACATGAAGTAGTGTATCATACAGGATACAGGACAGAGACAAGGAACATTGAGTTATCTACAGATCAGATATACCAGGGCCCACGATAATGACAGCCTCTATCAACAACAAGTCCACTTGGATCTCCAAAATTCTCTCTTCCTGTTTATCACCAAACAAGCAATTCAACAAAATAGAACTGTCAAGCCTGTTCACTTTTAGGAGTATATGGACAAATGCATTTAAGTATAATAATACTTACTTCACAGAATAATGTTTCTTATTAACTAAATTATCAGTTACGTTAATCATTATTTTTGACAATAAAAACACAGGCTGGCTTTAAACATGGCCACAGGAGATGACAGCCCTGTATTTAATTTAAAAAACAGCTTAGGTCGGTGAAATTTGTAATTGTTTGCCATATTTCTCTGTATAAAATATGGGCCTAAGATAGGGACGGTTGTATTTTAACCAATAGCCATCTAATAATAAAAAAAATACCAACTTGACTCAGAAAGGGGGATGTCTTAGACCATCACGGAGGTGCAGGATATCATCGATCTGATCAAGACAGGTGCTTAGAAAGTACTTGGATCGTAAATAAAGGGGACTGCTGAATCAGTGCCTCGTGGGTGGCTTAAAGATGAAGTAGTAGCGAGCGCTGTTAATCAAGATGGCCAAGCAAGCAAGCAAACTTGAAATGCTGACAACACAATTCAGTCAGGACACCTACTCATACAGCATAGAACGAAAGCATACCTCTATCAGGTCTTGTGATTCATGGTAAGCAGAGAAAAGATGGTTACCAAGACAAAAAAAAAATTGCTGTTCTTGCAAGTTAATGTAACAAGCAGGGTATGAAATAATATCCACCCAAGGACCCAGATTTGAAGGTCTACTTTTGATTTCCAGGAGCATCTTTTTTATTCTCACTGACTGTTTTATTAAGTAATGATATCACACAGTAACATTACCTTTTATATTTGAATTGACAAATGGGTCTTTTGCTTGACAAGGAGCAAAATTAGAAGAATTTATCAGAATCCTCAACCCTCCATTAAAACCACCGATACAAAAAGTGTTTCCTCAATACCAAAGTATCAATAAAAGTTTTTTTCAAAATAACTGACTTCTGCATGCAAAATGTAATCAAATAAACATACCTTCCAAATAGGCTAAGGGCACAGCCAAAGCAATACCCCATCACACATTTGCAAATCAGATATTTTAGCCAGGCATTACCACAAGATTTAAAATTTAACAAATGGCATAAAGTATTCATTACAATAGCATCAGCTACATTTCCCACTGTAGGTTAGCCCTTGAACATAAGCAGCAGTAAGCTGGAGATCCCACCTTTATTTGCACATGATTAAAATGACCTTAGTGATTTCAAGTTTTCTTAACTCTTAGTTATAGTAGGTAGTATTTGTTGTAGTTCTGTTCACCAAGCTGGGAATTTGTGTTGCAGACGTTTCGTCCCCTATCTAGGTGACATCCTCAATGCTTGGGAGCCTCCTGTGAAGTGCTTCTGTGAAGTTTCCTAGGATGCTTCACAGGAGGCTCCCAAGCATGGAGGATGTCACCTAGATAGGGAACGAAATGTCTGCAACACAAATTCCGCTCGGCAAACAGAACCACAACGAGCACCCAAGCTACAAACATAGAAGTATTTAGTTAAATTTGCATTAAAGATAAAATCATTTTTCTTTTATTCGTTCACAGGACATGGGCGTCTCTGGCTAGGACAGCAGTCACTGCCCATCCCTAACTGCCCAGAGAGCAATTTAGAGTCAACTACATTGCTGTAGGTCTGGATTCATGTGGACACTAGTGAATCAGATGGGTTTTTCCAACAATTGGCAACAGTTTTATGGTCACCATTAAACTCTCCATTCCAGATTTTATTGGATGCAAATTCCACCAACTGCTGTGGCTGGATTCAAACCCAGGTCCCTAGAACATTACTGGGGATCTCCAGATTAATTGTCAAGCAATACCATCACCCCCCACATTAGTTAAAATATAATTTTACATCAGAAATCTGCTTTTTACATTAGATCAAATAGTTTGAGAATGTTTTAAACATTTAGTTCTGCATTATTTTGGCTATTGATTTGACACTTGTGGAATGACACTACCACCATAACTTCAAGGAGATTCCCAAGGACATTATCACATCAGGAATATAGTGCATAAACATTTTAAATTGCATTTGAAAGGTGTATGCAAAGCCAAGATATTTGATTTATGGTACCACTGCCATAGGTGCAAAACATCCATCACGTTCAGATGGTTGCCCACCTAAAAGTGAGCTAGTAATGTCTTTGACATATGTGATAAAGCACCTCCTCTCCAACATTTACAGAACATGCAAATTGTATGCTGTTCAGTGTTAGTGAGTTGCACAATAAACATTTTGTGTTGTATAGTGGTTAGCACTGCCGTCTCAAAGGACTGGGGACCCAGGTTTGCACAATCACCTGAAGGTGGAATCAACTCCACACAGGCATTCGCCCAGTGTCTACATGGGTTTCCTCCCAGTGGTCCAACTTCCTCCCACAGTCCAAAATATGTGCAGGTTAGGTAGATTGGCTATGCTAAATTACCCAACCAGGTCCATAGATGTGCAAGCTATGTGGGTTAGTCATGGTTAATGCAGGGTTATGGGGTGGGGTGAGGTGAGATGTTTTTCAGAGAGACAGTGCAGACTCAAACAGCATATTTCTGCATTGTGGGGATTCTAGGATTTTCGTTTCTGCATATCACAGTTTCAAACTCTCACTAATCAAAACAGCAATTTGTTTCAGCTGTTCAACATTATTGCCACATTAATGACTGTTGGCATTTCACAGAAGCTCATAACTGGTATTCACAAGGCTTCTGGAGTTATAAAGATCCACATGCTAAATGGAAATAAAATCCCACGTGCATATCGAAGGTTTAATGTCCTGCAGATTATTACACAGATTAGATTTCAAACTATTCTGAAATATTGACAACATGTTGCCAAGGCAGCTTAGTAGCTCACTGGTTAGCACTGTTGCCTCACAGCACCAGGAACCCAGGTTCAATTCTAGCCTTGGCTTCCTGTGTGCAGTTTGCATGTTCTTCCCAAGTCTGCATTAGTTTCCTCCAGATGCTCCAGTTTCTTCCCACAATCCAAGATATGCAGCTTGGGTAGATTGGCCTTGCCAAACTACCCCATAGTGTGCAAGATTGGCAGGCTAGGTGGGTTAGCTATGATAAATGCAGGGTTATGAGATTAGAGTGGGGTGTCTGGATGGGATGCTCTTCAAAAGTGTCAGTGCATTCAATGGACTAAATGGCCTCTACCATCACTATAGGGATTCTATGATTCTTTGAAGCCAAACCAGGGAAGTGCAGGCCTGTCTAGTTAACATTAGGCCTAAAATGCAAATCAACAATGATTGAAGTCAATGGCAGTGCAAGATAAAAGGGGTAGAATAACCTACTCCTGTTCCTAAACTCTTTTCCACAGTCTGTTTTTTTTTGCATTCATCTTTCCGCTGCTTTAATGACAACCATAGATTGATTTTTTTTTAAAAGGTTATGTAGTATGAGCCTTGAAAACAATATTTAGGTCTTACTTAAACTTTGTGCATGAAATTATTCTTTGCTCAGAAAGCTTTAGATCACAACCATACTGCTATGGAATATTTACTTGAAACTAGGCAGCTCCTACGGATAAAGCAGAAATGATTAGCTGTCATCATGCAGCACTCATTCACTCTCCTCGCGCTGTTTACTCACTGCTAATGGTTGGGTTCAAGTAGATTCATGTGCTCAATACTGGCAGTCCACTTCACGTGGTCAGAGACATTGATTTAGCAAAGATACCCTTAGCAACACAAACATGGGTGTATCCATTTTACTGTTGTTATAGAGACAGAGGAGGGAAAATAAGCAAAACAAGATACATAAGGCAGGGGATAGTGTTAGAGTGGAGGAACAGTAGATGCAAATCAGAAATCCTAGTTAAGAACTCAAAAACTGCAGATGCTGAAATCAGAAGCAAAAAAGAGAAATTGCTGGAAAAGCTCAGCAGGGCTGGCATCATCTGCAGAGAGGAACAAAGTTAACGTTTCGTTCCCTTCACAGATACCAGACCTGCTGAGCTTTGCCAGCAATTTCTGTTTTTGAAATCCTAGTTACATTGCTTAGATCAATTTTGTAGTGTGACAATTAGTTGGTTCTGCTTCAAAGATATCAAACATGTCGGTGGTTACGGTATCCTCAGTGTTTGATTCACACCAAGGACGGGATTAACTTTAATTTATTGACTTTGGGAAACCTATTGATCTCAGTCAGTTTGCACCAGAACTTCAAACTCCCCAAGTTTCAAAAATATTTTGCTCAATGTCTCATTGTGATGAACAGGACAACAGAGCATGGTTAGCCAATCACAATGTGCATTCATTCACTTTGAGTCGAGTTACTGTTGGGAGAAGGCTGTTTTTGTGACTCGATGTTGAATGCCACTGGACACCAATGATCAATGCAAGATCCCCTGTTGTTCATGAATAATCTAAATAAAAATGTGGGAGGAAAGATACGCAAGTTTGTGTCGTCTGCATCGATTGGTTGACAATGAAGAAAACTATCTTACATTATGAATTTCGACAAATTGGTCAGATAGACAGAACAACGACAGATGGAATTTAATCACGAAAAGTAAGAGAAGTAGTAACAAGAGATGGGGGCATTCAAATGAAAATACATGAGGAAGTTGAACAGATAGATCTTGTCCAAAGATCCCTGAAAACAGCAAGACAGATTAATAAAAGGTAGCTAAGGTGGCATGAGACACTTATCAATTGTTTAAAAAAAACCCACAAACACCAAGTTATAGTCCAACAGGTTTAATTGGAAGCACACTAGCTTTCGGAGCATTGCTCCGAAAGCTAGTGTGCTTCCAATTAAACCTGTTAGACTATAACCTGGTGTTTGTGGGTTTTTTAAACTTTGTACACCCCAGTCCAACACCGGCATCTCCAAATCATGACTTATTAATTGTGGCATAGATTATAAAAGCAGAGGGGTTAGGTTTGAGCTGAATTAAAGGAACAGAGGGCGGCACGGTGGTTAGTACTGCAGCCTTGCAGCACCAGGGACCTGGGTTCAATTCCAGCCTCAGGTGACTGTGCAAACCCCACACAGACATTTTCCCAGTGTCTGCGTGGGTTACCTCTCACAATCCAAAGATGTGCAGGTCAGATGAATTGACCATGCTAAATTGTCCATTGTGGTAGGTGCATTAGTCAGAGGGAAAGGAGTCTGGGTGGGTTACTTTTTGGAGGGTTAGTGTGGATTTGTTGGGCCGAAGGGCCTATTTCCACACTGTAAGGAATCTAATCTTTAAAAAAACTGGCTTGTCGACAGCTGGAGTACTGTGAACAGTTCTAGTTACTGCATCAGAAGGGGTGTGATCGCACTGGAGGGGCTGCAGAAGAGATTCAATGAGACATTGTTGAGGATGGAGCATTTTAGCTACAAAGAGAGGGCTAAATAAGCTCATTGTTTTCTTTGGAGCAAAGGCGGCTGAGGGTTAAGATATACAAATTATGAGGGACATGGATAGGATGGATAGAAAGCAGTCGAAGGGTTAATAACAATGAGGCACAATTTTAAGTTGGAAGTCAGGAGGCTTCAAGGGGATTTTCACTGTGGGGCTGGAAGTCTGAAATGCATTGCCCGGAAGGGTAGTTGAAGTGGAAAACCTCAAGCATTAAAAAGTGATCGATGAACACAATGTTTAAGGCTATGGACCAAATGCTTAAAAGTGAGCCTTGTGTAGATTTAGGGTAGTTTACTTGGTGCAGGCACAAGAACCAAAAGGCCATCTATACTGTACAATTCTTGTTGAGATGTAAAGATTTTCTTTCCACTAATTTTCTCTTCTCTCATGAATGTGGTATTTCACACTAGTCATCCCATAGTTTGGCCATTCCTCATCCTTAATTAACCCACCCAGTAATTATTCGCAAATAATTGAACAATGTGTACCATCACAGTCCAGCCCTTCCCGTCTTTTCCTGGCTATGTACATGTTTACTTTCCAATGGAAAATAGCAGATTTCAAATCAAGGTTGGGAATATTGCCTCTTGACCTTTCGACTATAAATATTGTAATCAAATGCAGCACTCCATTCATTAACCCAACTGAGATCAAATACAAATGATAGAGGGTGGCCCAAGCTGAAGTCACATACATTTCTGTCATCATACCTAAGAGTCAAATCATTTTCTGCTTTTACTTAACGAACCATCTGGGATATCAGTTTTGAATAATAATCCAAAATAAGTGGATGTCAGCCATTCATCCATGAGGATCAGGTAGAACAGTGAACAAGATACTTCATTGCCACTCTTACCCACTACATGTAGCATTAATAAAAAAGGCAGCTCACACTTAGTTTGCTCCAAACCGTCCCGCTTTTTCATTGTTATTTCATCCTAAATCACCTTACATATTTCTGCACCATGTGTTATTTCTACAGGAATGGGATAATGTGCTCCTTGGCCTCCATCAATGACATTTTAACAATGAAAGACAATTCACCCCTAAGTCCTCCTCCACTTGGAGAAATACTTTTAGCTTCATTTCAACATCTCTCATGAACAACGCATCCCAATTCAGATCGCAGTACAAATAAAAGTTACAAATTAAAAATCGACAAGATAGGATGTGATTACAGTATGCATTACCTGTACTCACCTAGAAATATTTCTGTAACGTCAGTGAATTTGTCATGACCCATTTTTATATGTCACACAGTGCAGAAACAGACCTTTCCATCCAACCAGTCCATGCCATCCATAATCCCAAACTAAATGAGTCGGATCTCCCTGCGCTTGCCCCATATCCCTCCAAGCATTTCTTATTCAAATGCCTTTGAAAGATTGTGACTGAACCAGCCTCCACCACCTCCTCTGACAGCTCATTCCATATACATACCACCATCTGCATTAAAAAGTTCCCCCTCACACTCTCTTTAAGTTTTCCCCCTCTCACCTCAAAACTTATACCTCTCATTTTGGGCTCCCCTACCCTGGGAAAAAAGACCTTGGCTGTTCACTTTATCCATGCCCCTCGTGATTGTATAAACCTCTACAAAGGTCATCGCTCAGCCTCTGGCATTCCAGGTAAAATACCCCAGTTGATTCGGCCTCTCCATGTACCTCAAACCCGCCAATCCCAGCAACACCCGATTGTGTTTTTAATTAGTAATAATGCTTAGACAGGAGGTTGTATCAGGAATTTTGTTTATTTCTTGTTTTTAAAAACTAAAAAACTAGCTTTTTTTTCCAGAAACACCTTGCAGTATTTTATCATTAAAAGCACTTCAAAATTGTCTGGCAAAGGTGTGAACTCACCAATGCAATCTTCAGGAGCAATATGTCAGGCTGTGACAGCAGTGCATGCAATGTTGCCTTGGTTACAAATAGATGTAGAGCTGTGTTAGATTTTATGCTTTTTTTTCTCCATTTTGTGAAGTTTGGACTTAACAGAAGTGATGGGATGTGAATTTTTTTTCCCCTTTTTGGTTACCCATCCAAAATTATATATTCCAATATCTGGCTAGAATCACTTAGATACAAGTTACAGTTTCTTTTATTTATCCTGGGACCCAGTCCCACTATTTGACCTTCAGCATCCCATGGCTATCATGAGCACTGAGGACAATTAGCACAAGTTGTATCTTGTGAACTGGTGGCAATAAACAAGAACAGAATAGATCAGCTGAAAAAGCAATAAAGCCCTAAAATAGAGGGATTTCTATTTTACCTACCTGAAATGGATTCAAATCCAGATCCCAGCACATGAAAAAAAAATTGCATACAATCCCAACAATACAAATAACATTACCAAACCACTCAAATGTATCAATATTTCTAAGATACAGCACTAGCAAATTTTTTGGCACATGTTGATGCTTTGGACCACTTACGCCTGTGGGTTTCACAACTGAAAACTGACACCATTATTTATCAGTCGCTGGGCTTTTTAAAAAAATAAAAACAAGATTTTTGGATCATTATAAGTCGAATTATTTGTGAGCAACCAATGAGTGATTTGATGCAATGGCTCCCAATGACTGCCAGCCACAGTTCTAGCATCACAAGATTTTCATATGCCGAAGGGAAAAAAAAATCACGCCAGTGTTTCACTTAAAATAGACGTGAAATATTTCATAGCAAAATGTTAAACAGCGATTGCTTTATACAGAAGAAAACTCATTTGATCTGATATTTCATATGCCCAAAGGCACGTTTGAAAGCATCGATTAAATGAAAAGAACAGTCCATAAACGTTACCAAAAACCCTTCAATGGGCTATCTTGTCTGGAATGTCCTTTTTATTTAAGGGCCCCGCCCCCTCCCTCCAAGAAAAGAGGGCTCGCCCGAAACCGAAATTACTGCCAAACTTAACGCGGTCCAACCCCGACCTGTCGACCGGTCAAAACAATCCAAGATTTCTAAATTTTAACTTGCAGAATTGTCCATGAGATCTCAATCTGAATATCCCCCACCATTCACTTTACCAGGTTAGGCAGAGGCAGCAGCTTCCACGGACAGTAGATGGAGAGGGCTGTGCCCAGGAAACCGCCTAGAAATCAATACCTTCATTAAACCTCAGTTACTTTTAAGCAAATACGATGTTTTTCCTCTCAAAAGCAAAAAAAAAGAACAGTGATCCCGAAGATATTAAAGACACCGTTCTGCCCGACCATTTATTCTGACAATGGGCGTTTGCTGTACACATCTTGGCTCAGCAATACACTCACTGTATGTCTAATATAAAAGGCATTTCGAGGCCTTCTGCTGAAAAAAAAACTACGGACTGAAACGCTGGGGAATTTATATTTAATACACAGAAAATGTCACGTTTCTCCTGCTTTGATTTACAAAAGATGTCTCGCCCTCCCCTTGTAGCTGCAATAATGAAAGCCAGTCGCTCACCTCCAATCATTGCATGTCTCCTCACATTACACACCAAACAGAAAATATAAAAAAGCCCCTCAGCTATGTGACACACCAGGATTCTGCTGCTCAACAGAGACTCTGCAATAGCCGCATAGAACCTGAATGCGGTGATCCCCTTGAGACAGGAGGGGATTGGGCGGGAGGGGGGGGGGGTGTGGAAAAAAAAGCACAAAATAAGAACCAGTTCTTCAAATTTTTTTTACCTCGGGAATCCCTGCTCACTCCTTCACCATTCAGCTTATCCCAGCCAGGCTTGACTTAATATTCCCAGCATTCTACACCTCCTCTACAATTGGCTGGAACCACACCATTCAGCCAGGAAATTTAAAGACACAGTCACATTTCTGGATTCCGACCTCGAGTTTTTTTACCCCATTTATTTTTACTGGAATCATTCACATTATATGTTACAGGTTGCAGTTATAGTTTTTGTGACGGCTCTACTTCTGATTCAGAGCCAATTAACAGTAACAATTGACAATTCATTCTGTTCGATTCACAACCGCACGTTATCTCCACAAGCTGCAGTCGCCTTTTATTCTCCTCGGTTGAAGTTTGTCACAGTTAGAGGGCGTGGGCTGGCATTATGAAATAGCAAAACTACAGTATTACATTCCGCCCTAAAAATTACTTATACTATCCAAAAACAACAATTGAGAGGAAAAAAAATCTTTGTTACCGAAATGTAATCACCTATTTTCCCACCACTCTTTACTCATGGAAAAACAGGACCCTCATGAATAGGAAGATATATTTGAGTACTGTTAAATGAAAAAAAATCTCCGTTCTCCAGATTTTTTTCTTAGCACCCACCATCATGCTAAATGCTAAGTTGGCAAGGTGATTAGACACCTCGTTGCTGCCTTTTTGACAGATACCCTCTGCCCAGGTAAAGGTCGCATGCTCAGTGCTGGGAGCTACTGGCAGCAACGCCATCAGTATTTTTTTGGTTTAAGGTCTGGAGTCTCGGTGGACAATGGGTAATCGCAGGCAGAAAATCAGGAAGAGCTCACGTTTCCTGAAACACATGCGAGGATTACGGAAATACTCTTCCTTTCCCCCTGTCATGATGGCCATTCAAATTGAAAAGGGAAAACTCTGACAAGGGACCAAAGAGGAAGGGGAGAGGTGTGGCAACGTGAGCAGAAGACCTGCCCTTGGACAGATCACAACTGCTACTACTGTAATGTTACCATGGTAAATGAGGAGGGTGAGTGAGAATGGAGTGGCTACTTCTCCTGTATCTACATGGCAGAGTGCCAAATGTAAAACAGATTGAGTATAATTGAATTGATTTGTTGTTTTTCTTTTGCAGCGACTTGTTTTTCATCAGATGGCTGTCTGACACAAACATCAGACATAAGAATGTCAAAGCTACTAAGAAATACACATACATATATTTGCTTCACAGTACATACACTTATAAATCAATACATTGTGGGTTTGGAGCATAGTATAGGACTTTAGTGCATTATCCAAGCTGAAGGAGTCCTGCATTGTTGGAACTGCCATCCTGTGACAGAGCCATATCATTAAGGAACTTCCTTTTCTTTCGGAGGAAGGTAAAAGATGGCAAATTGTTTTTTTAAAATTGCGTCCCAATGACACTGGCCAGCATTCTCCTTCCAAACAATGTCATATGTTTTTTCAAGTGATCATTCATCCCCTTGTTGCTTGTGAAATGTGGCAATATGCAAAATAGCTGCTATTGCAGTGACAAAATAAAGTAACTAATTTTATGGAGAGTGATTTAGAGCATCCTAAATTAACTGAAATGGTCCTTGAAATAACTCCACAACGAGCAATATCCCATCACCAAGCTGCCTTTTATTTACATGTGCATAGTACATTACAGTGACCCAGCTCACCCAGAACTGGCATCTAGAGGGAACAGAACCCCTGATGCTTTTGATTTTTTTTAAAAAAATTATGAAACAGTACAAAATACAGTTAACAATAAACAGAAAGCAGCAGTTCACAAAAAAAAACACTACATACAGGGGAAGGGGCAACAAAGCTAAATCCCGAAACCCACTGTTCAACCAGTTTTCAGGGAAATGAGGACAAACCTCAAATTGCTCCTGTTTACATCTATCAGCCAGGATTTCCTGATTGGACCAAGTTACCAGCCTCAATCAGGGAATTCATATCTTATGAGGCCCACCTGGTTAACCTCATTCCAATCTTGCCCAGCTAAGTCCTGGGATACAGACCCATTCTTTTTCCTGCAGCTTACCAGCTCCAATTCCTCCAACTCTGCCTTGGATACTGGCAGTGTATACCGGAGGTTACCTTCCCCCACCCCCTTGCAGCCAGAGCTTCTCGGTTGAAATTCATCTTCAGGTGGTAGTGCCATTGAGGTTGCGACATCTTTGGTGTCCATCTCATCCTCGGAGGTTTATTCAACACTAGGCAGAGGACAAGAACCCATGGTTCTGACAGCCCTGCAGAAAGTTTTGAGGGACTGGGTATGCTTTGTTCCTGCCTCGGTTGCGAGGTTGCAGGTGTCCAGTAGTCCATGTGCTTGGTTAGGACTGTCTCTACTACCCGAACCTTGTACATCATGGAACCTGACCTCATGTCGCCCATGCCTTTTATGCAAACAGGACCACTCCCATGGCTTCAACACCAAACTTCATCTCATGAAGTAAACCCTCTCTCTCACATAGAGGCATCTTGTGTCTGGCATTGGCATTCCTGATGCCATTTCATCCTCCTCCTCCATGTCCAGGAAGATCAGATTCAATCTAATGTGGAGTCTTCTCCCTATTAGCACCTCTGCTGGAACTGTTCCTGCAGTTGAATGAGGGGTAGTCCAATAATCAAACAGGAACTGGGACAGTTAGGTGTTGAATGAAGTTGTAGGCTGTTTCTTTCAGCCTGCCTTCAAACTTTAGACTGCTCTTTCTGCCAGACCATTAGACAGTGGAAGGTATGAACTGCCCGTACATGCTGGATGCCATTTGACTTTAGGAAATACTCACATTTCCTGCCGGGAAATGGTGGCTCATTGTCTGTGACCAACGCCTCTGGGAGTCCGGATATTGCAAAAGATGCTTGCAACTTTTCAATCATTATCCTCATGTTGATGAATGAACCCTATATATGTTCAACCACTTTGAATGAAGGTCCACAATGACTAAAAACAGAGCCCATGAAAGGACCAGCATAGACAACGTGTAATGGAATCCAGGATCTACCCAACCATTCCCACGAATGTGGGGGAGTTGCGGGCTGTAATTTTTGTCCTTGATGGTACTGTGGGCACTGCTCCACCAGCATGGCTATGTCTGCATCAAATCCTGACTACCAGATTTAGCTTATCACCAACATCTTCATTTTGGAAACCTCTGGATGACTCCTGTGGAGTTTAGCCCATATCTGCAGTGTCCTTTGCTCATGACAATCACACTTGCTCCCCATAATAATATGCTGTCCTGTATGATGATCTGGTCTCACTAGGTCCACAAAGGTTTCAGTTCTGATTGTAATGGTCCTTTTGTTTCCCCCAACAACCCCCAGCTGTTTTAGTTTTGCCAAGATGGGACCTTTTGTGTCCACAGGTTGATATTGTCAGCAGTGACCAATAGGGTATCCAGAAAGCTTAAGACCAGAATGGACTCTTCTCATGGCAGCATCATCAGTGGTGTATCAACCAGCAGGAGGCAGCTAAAGGCATCCGCATTTACCACTTGGCCTCCCAGACAGTGTTCCAACTTGTGATTGTGCACTCTGAGAATAAGAGCCCACTGGTGAATTCAACCTGAAGCTGTGAGAGGCAAGGTCTTGTCCTCTTTAAGTAGCTCTAACAAGAGTGTGTGGTCCATTACTCCTACAAATTAACATCTGTCAAGGTGAACTTTCTCACACCAAAGATGACAATCAAACCTTCCTTCTTTATCTGGGTGTGTCTTTGCCCAGCATCAGCCAAAGTCCAGGAGGCATATGGTATTGGGTGTTCCTCTGTGCTGGGCCACCAGTGAGCCAATATTACCCTGATGCCATTTGGAGAGACATCGCATGTCAGCATCATGTCTTCCTTGGAATCATAGTGGGCCATCACCTCAAATGACGATAGCTGCTTCTTCACTTCACTAATGGCTCCATCTTGGCTACAAGAGCATTTCCAAGACTGACCCTTTTACAATATGTGACAAGGCTTCTCATTCTGGCAAGGTGATGGCGTCTTTGAATTTTTTTCAGAGAGATTGTAAATGGCCCCATCTCTGAAAAGTCTGAGAGTTTGGATAGATTTTAGCACCCACTTGTTTACAACTAGCAGATACTGCCTCAGGTAGAAGGCTTTCAGGTTTTGAAAAAACTTGTATAATGATAGGGCAGTGGCCAGTTCAGCAGCAATGTGTGCAAAGAAAGGCTTCTGGAAGCAAACCCAGCCTGGTTCTTTCTTTCTCTCTTTCTTTCTCTCTCTCTCTCTCTCTCTCTCTTTCTCCACCACCCCCCCCACCCCCCCCAACTCTAACTTCAAGCCTGTAAGCCCTTGTTTCTTTTTACCTTTTGTGCCAAGGGGTGTTTATTGGGATTGTTGCAAGTATTTTGGAACAGCATAACCAAGTCAGGATAGCTTGTTATGTTCGGATAGGGTAAGTCATTTTGGTATTCTATGTTCTTTGTGCTTCATTCCGTAATCTTGTAAATAAATTATGTTTTGTTTAAATCTAAGTCAGCTCTGGGAAAATCTGCTATATACTTTCATAAATCAAATAGTAAAGTTAGGATCTGGGCTACCTGCTTAAAGTGTTTTAAAGGGTTGGACCTGGTCCATAACAAATAGCATGTGAAAGGCTGTTAGGATGGAGGCCAGATCGGAACTTTCTGTAATAATTCCCTAACCCAAGGAAAAACTGAAGTTCATTACAGGCTTGGGAGCTGGAGCACTTTTTATTACCCTCACTTTATCTTCCAACAAGTGTATTCCAATCTTGTCAACTCTGTAGTCCAAGTAGGTCACTTGGTGTGCCTGCATTTTTCCCTTCTAAGATTATACCCTTACCTTCAAAAATGTGTAAGCACAATGTCTAAATTCTCCAAATGCTCTTTATTGGTCTTTACAGTTAATAGCATTTCATCAGATAAATGGTGACCTGGGGTAGACTTTGTAAACTGTTCTCCATTGTCTACTGGATGTAGCACAGGTTGCTAATACTCCAAAAGACAGTCTTGCATATTGATACAAATCCCTATGGGTATTAGTTGTAGCATATTTCTGGGAATCTTCATTTAGTCACATGGCCCAACTATATGAAGGAAAAACCCCGCCAGTTTTGAGTTAATGTCCTGTATGGGAGGGATGTATCTGTCTGTGAAAAGCAGTTCACCATCTGTTTGAGATCCCAGCAAAAGTGAACTAACCTGTCAGGCTTCACAATCTGTATGACCAGTGCTCATTCCACAAATTGTACTGGTGTAATGATTCCTTTGCTTTCTAGTGTCCTGATTTCAGCATCTCCTGTTGCATATAAGGCACTGGGCAGGTCTTGCAGAATCATGGTTTCTGGTTAACATCTGAGGTCACCTTGGCCCTGTGATTCTCCACAGACCTCCTTGAAAATCATCTGGTGTTTAATTAAGACATCACTCAGGCAGCCTTTCAAGTTGAAACTTTCTCAACCAATTTCACCCCCTTAAGTTTGACCCTGGGCCCTTACCACAATCAGTGGTACTGAACCAGTAGTCTCTCACCAGAGACTGTAACTGAAGGTGTGCCCTTAATCTGTAGGGCTTCCCTGGTATCGGTTCTCAGCCTGACCAAGGTCTTATGTGAACTTAAGGGTTGGAGTCCAGAGTGAATTTTGTTAAAGACTGGGTCTGCAATCAATAATAGAGCAGCCCCGGTATGGACCTCCATAAGAACTAGGTAACCATTTAACCAGATGTTTATTTGATTGATTCTGATTTGAATGTTGCTAAGCAATTGAACTGGTCCAAACCAGTTGTAGGTGGACTTTCCTGGTTGTGCGCTCTCCTGGATATCAGCCTATGAGTTCTCTTACTCAATTTAGGGTTGTTAGGACACTTTTCTGTCTCAAGTCTACATACTGACAGCAATTAAAATGGCCTGCTGACCCAGATCCTTGAGAAAATTTTAACCACTTGGCCAAGGCATGGCTTTGTTTTGGGGTTTTGCTGTGGGCTGACCTAGGACCCCTCTATTCAATATATGTCCTGAGTGAGGCTATACAATTGCCTTCACTCAAATTGTGTCCCCCAAGCTCAGTTGGCCTGGCAAAGGTGTCCTCTTCCATCAGCACATCCTATAACTCCTTTGCTCCACTTGCCATGTTTTCTAATGATAAGGGCAGTTTAGTGCCTGTTGATGTCCAGTTGGGCTTCAGCCAGTAGGCACATTTGCATAGTTACATCATTAATCCCGCATACCAAATGGTCTCTCACCATCTCACTTATGATTAAACCAGAATACATGTTTCTGCCAGTCACCTTTACCTCATCAAAAATGACAATATGGATTTCCCTGCTTCCCGAACTGTTGAGTAAAACTAGAATTGGAGGAGGCTTGGAGTCATAATATTCCTTAGCTTAATCTGCCAACTCCTGAAAGGTTTTAGTATCTGGTGCCTCTGGGAAAATTAGGTTCCTAATAATCAAAAAAGCTGCAGGTCCACACACTGTCAGGAGAATTACTTGTTGCTTTTCATCTGCCCAAACATCATTAGCCCATAAAAGATAACACATTCTTTCCACAAACTGGGCCCAGTCTTCAATGGCAGGATTGAACAAGTCAAGCTTCTGAAATAGCAGTGGGATGCCAGAAATGCCTACCATGACTTGTAGATGACTGTTGTAAGAGAATCTCTTCACGGGCATGTTTTCTCTTGTAACCATCGAAATAACTCCATCAAGGCTGGTATTCCATCACCAAGTCACCCATTATTACCAGGTGCATAGTATTTGACACTCTCCCAACTAGCACTGAGTCAGGTCCTAGAACAGAACCCCTGACACTCCTGTTTATATCTGTCATACAGGACTCCCTGAGTGCGGGGCTGTTAGCCTGGCCCATATTCTATGATATCTACCTGGCTGACCTCGTTTGATCACACAATCCTTTAAAGACAGAATTTTTTTCCCCATTATCCTTTCCTGAATGTGCTATTTTCAACTTCTAAACTTCCTCTTGTTTTCTCAACCTTTTTTTTTCAAATTATTGACACATTGGCATGAGGTTCCCAAGGTACAGAGAGCACCTCTGGGGCAAACTGTTCAAATAAGAGCCTAAACCAGACAGCAGAGATTTTCTATTTGGGAAAGATAATAACAGTGCAATAACAGTAAATTACTGTTTAATCTGCCACAGTTCCTGTTGTCAGACTAATTTTAATAATTTTGGTAAGCCTGCATCACTAGCACCGCTACTCACCATTTGGTGTGGAGGTGAATACAGCATATTACTTCTCCGAATTTGTCAGTAACTCATGACGACAGTTCTTTTCCCTCCTCATCCCACAAAACTAAATATTTCCTTCGAGCAAATCCTTCACTGTCTATCACAAAGACATATTGTATCACCTCATAATATCATTCTAAACATATCATCATCCCTTCCGTGGTTCCTTCAAAGCAACAACTTGCACCATTGTTTTAATTTGGAGCCTTTCCACAAAGAGCAATGTATCATACAGTTCCTTTTTCACATTCCAGAATCTACTTCTTGAAACAAAACATCAACAGGTCATCAGCTCTTGGTGGGCAGAGTCCAGTCCATCTTGAAAACCAGCCTTCCTTGTATTGACTCTGTCTACACTTCCCGCTGCCTCGGGAAAGCAGCCAACATAATCAAAGACCCCTTCCACCCAAGTTATACTCTCTTCCACCCTCTTCTATAAAGCAGAAGCTACAAAAGTTTGAAAATACATACCAACAGATTTAAGAACAGCTTCTCCCCTACTGTTATCAGCCTTATAAACTGATCTATCATGTATTAGAGTTGGTCTTTTGCTGCAAGTTCTCTGTAGCTGTAATGCTATATTCTGCATTCTGTTCTATTACCCTGATGTAGTTATGTAAGGTACGATTTGCCTGGTTATCACACAAAACAATACTTCTCACTGTATCTCAGTACATGTGACAATAACCAATCAAAACAAATCAGATCAATGTTAGTTAGCTGAGGAGGGGGTGAAGCATGTGCTTGTGACTGGACAACCCAGAAATACCAGAAGCAAAAGAACACACCAAATGTAATGAAAGGGCCACATTAGCATTTTACAAAGTCCCAATTCCAATAACCATTCCATTGGCCCTGCAAGCTAGTTTAGCCTGGATGCACTTTCTGTGCAATGCAGAAGGTGACATATTTTTATGTCAGAAGTCCAGCAGTATTCCGTTGCAGAATTTAACTGCAGAACTCCTTTAATTGTGGCTCCCACCATGAGTACCCATAAGAAACAGGCCAGAGTCCTTTGGGCAATCTTCCATCTTTCCATGGACAAAATCCAAGTGGGTAGGTATGAGCAGCAGGCAAAGAAAATATACTCTGGGTGGGGCTTTCAATGTGCACCACCAAGAGTGGCTCGGCAGCAGTACTCCAGATTGAGCTGATCAGGTCCTAAAGGACATAGCTGCTAGACTGGGGTCTGCGGCAGGTGGTGAGGGAACTAACGAGAGGGAAAAGCATATTTCATTCTACCCTTATCCATCTGCTGGCTGCAGATGCATCTGCCAATGACAATATTGTTAAGAGTGACCATTGCATAGTCCTTGTGGAGACAAAGTCCTGCCTTCACATTGAGAATAACCTCCATTTTGTCGTATGGCACCATCGCCATGCCAAATGGGATAAACTTTGAACAGATCTAGCAACTCAAGACTGGGCATCCATGAGGCACTGTGGGCCATCAACAGCAGCAGAATTGTACTCCAACACAATCTGAAACCTCATGGTATAGTATATTCCACACTTTACCATCAAGCCAGGGGATCAACCCTGGTTCAACAGAGAGTGCACGAGGGCATGCCAGGACCAGCACTAGGCATATCTGAAGTACCAACATGGTGCAGCTACCAAACAGGATTACCTGCATGCCAAACAGCATTGGCAGCAACTGATAGACAGAGCTAAGCAACCACAAAACCAACAGATCCAATCTAACATCTGTGGTCCTGCCACATTAAATCATTAATAGTGGCAGACAATTAAACAAGTCACTGTAGAAGGAAGCACCACAAATATCCCTATCTTCACTGACAGAAGAGCAACAAACTTGCTCCTAACATAAAGTTAAAGTATTCTCAGCAATCTTCAGCCAGAAGTGCCAACTGGATGATCCACTTGTCCTCCTCCACTGGCCCCCAACATCACAGATACCAGTCTTTAGCCGATTCAATTCCATCCAAATGATATCAAGAAACAGTTGGAGGCACTGGACACTGTAAACTGGATACTGTATACTGGCAATAGTACTGAAGACTTGTGCTCCAGAGCTTGCCGGTCTCCTAGACAAGGAGAAAGTGAGGACTGCAGATGCTGGGGATCAGAGCTTAAAAATGTGTTGCTGGAAAAGCGCAGCAAGTCAGGCAGCATCAAAGGAGAAGGAGAATTGACGTTTCGGGCATATGCTTTCCTGAAGAAGGGCTCATGCCCGAAATGTCTGTCCCCTAGACAAGTTTGTCCAGTATAGTTACAACATTACCATCTACCCGACAATGGGGAAACTTGCCCAGGTATGTAATGTACACAAAGAAGCAGGACAAATCCAATCCAGGCAATTCCCATCCCCTTCAAAGTCTTCTGAATTATTAGTAAATGCCAGGCAATGGTCATCCCCAATAAGAGTCACTGCCCCTTGTCATTCAGTGGTGTTACTATCACTGAATCCCCCACTATCAACATCCTTGGGGTTAGCATTGACCAGAAACTCATTCGACGTGCTTCATAAACACAGTGGCTACAAGAGCAGGTCAGAGGCTAAGAAAATTGCAGCAAGTAACCTATTCCCTGACTCCCAAAACCTGTCTATCATCTGCAAGGTACATGTCAGGAATGTGATGGAATATTTCCCACTTGCCTGGATGGGTACAACTCCAAAACACTCAAGAAGTTTGAGACCAACCAGGACAAAGTCGCTTGCTTGATTACCACCACATCTACAAGCATCCACTTCCTCTACCACTGATGCTCAGTAGCAGCAGTGTGTACTATCTACAAGATGCACTGCAGAAATTCAAAGATCCTTAGACAGCACCTTCCATGACCACTTTCATCTAGAAGAACAAAGGCAGCAGATACATGGGAAAACCACCACTTGCAAGTTCCCCTTCAAGCTCCTCACAACATCTGACCTGACTTGCCATTCCTTCATTGTTGCAGGGAGACAACCTAAGGGTATTGTGGATCAATCTATAACAGATGGAGAACAGTTCAAGAAGACAGCTGAGCCATCACCTTCTCAAGGGAAACTAGGGACAGAAATAAATGCCTGCCAGCCAACAACGCTCATGTCCCACAAGTGAATAAGTAAAAGATAGGCATTATGACATTGTGAGATCACAGGAAAAGGGAGACAGATTGCAATGGAGTGTGGGGAGTAGGAATCCGAAGGTGGTCAGGATTCTGATCATACATGGAGCACTGTTGGATTGTGGTCTGAGATCTCAATCACAAGTAGATATAGGACAGATGTCAGAGGTAGTTTCTTTACTCAGAGAGTAGTAGGGGCATGGAACGCACTGCCTGCAACAGTAGTAGATTCGCCAACTTTAAGGGCATTTAAATGTTCATTGGATAGGCATATGGACAAGAATGAAATAGTGTAGCTTAGATGGGCTTCAGATTGGTTTCACAGGTCAGTGCAACATTGAGTGCCAAAGGGTTTGTACTGTGCTGTAATGTTCTATGTTGTATGCTCTATGTTCACAAAGAATGGTCACACTGTGATGCAGGAACCTCCAATCAAATTATGATTAGAGGTGGGGAGTAGATAGATCATGGGGCACGGGCATTATAATGTAGCAAGAATTCCTGCTCCTCCTGGCATATACCTCTTGGATTGAGGCCCTCCTGCTTTCTAGAACTCAAAGAATTTGCAATTATAAATAGAATGATTGTG